>NC_058132.1:585924705-585954999 GCF_016433145.1 Gracilinanus agilis | reverse complement strand
CCCCTGTTGATCCCATGTGCTTCTTTATGGAATATAAATTTATTCCTTTTTGTTTGCTTTCTTTTTTTCTTATTGTTATCTTCTTCCCCCCTTGTTTTGTATATATTTTTGCATACATACATACATACATACATATATATATATATATATATATTTATATATCTCTTGACATTTCATCCTATACAGTTAGTCCCTGTTCCCTCTATGTAAACTTCTTCTGGTTACCCTGTTGGTAATAATAATTTTTAATATTTGCCAATACCTTCTTTTCTTCTTGGGATATAAATTAATTGAACTTGTTGTGTCCCTTAAAGAAATTTTTTTCTCCTCCCCCCATTCTCTTAATTACCTTATGTTTATTCTCTTGAGTTCTGGTTTGGGGCAGCAAACTCTTTGTTTAAGTCCGGTTTTTTCTTGATGAATGTTTGAAAGTCCTCAATTTTATTGAATGACCATACTTTCCCCTGCAATAATATAGTTAGTCTTGCTGGATAGTTGATTCTTTGTTGTAGACCCAGTTCTCTTGCTTTCCAGAATATTTTGTGCCACGTCTTCCTGTCCTTCAATGTGGATACATCCAGATCCTGTGTTATCCTAATTGTGGTTCCCTGATATCTGAATGACTTCTTTTTAGCAGCTTGTAATATTTTTTCCTTGGTCTGGTAGTTTTTGAATTTGGCTATAATATTCCTGGAAGTTGTCAGTTGTGGATTAAATGTAGGAGGTGATCTGTGGATCCTGTCAATTTCCACTTTTCCTTCTTGTTCAAGAATTTCTGGGCAATTTTCTCTGATAATTTCTTGTAAAATGCTATCTAAACTTTTTCTTTTGTCATGATGTTCTGGTAAACCAATAATTCTTAAGTTATCTAGCTCTGTTCTCCAGATCTTTGTTTGAATCAATGAGGTGTTTCATATTCTCCTCAAATTTTTCATGTTTTTTATTTTGTTTAATATATTTTTGCTGTCTTGTCAAGTCATTTTCTTCTAGTTGTTGAGTTCTGTTTTTTAAAGACTGAATTTCATCCCTGGCTTTTTGGTCATCCTTCTCCTACTGGTCCAATTTTCTTTGTAGATCATCTTTTGCCTTCTTTGCTTCATTTTCAAGCTGGCCAATTCTGGCTTTTAATACTTTATTTTCTTGTTTTAGCTCATGTATTTCCTTTTTTCAAATTGTCTTCAGCCTCTCTTGATTGTTTTTTGAGTTCCTGAAGTTCTTGAATTAATTGAATTTTACATTCTTGAGTTAATTGAATTTTGAGATCTTCCAAAGCCTGTGTCCAGTTCACTGGAACTACTTCCTCTTCTTCTATTTCTGTTTCATTTGCTCTCTTTTTACTTCCTTGAAAGAAGCTGTCAATTGTCATTTCTTTTCTCTTTTTCTGTTGCTTGCTCATGTTTTTTCCCTTTCTTGTTCTGCTAATTTCAGAAGATGTATTTAATGATCTTTGATGAAAGATCTTCCCTCTAGGGGAAAATTACTTGCTCTTCCCTTGGAAGACTTCTTGTCTGTCCAATTGTTGGGATTAAATCTGTATGGATTGGATTAGTCTGCCCTGAGGCTAAAACCTCAAAGCCTCAAGGGGAGGGAAAAACAAACAAACAAACAAAACCCCCAAATAGGTGGGGTGACAAGAGGGAGCGTTTTTTGTTTTTTTTTTTTTTCTGAACTGAGCTCTCCAGCAGTGGGGTCCCCCTGCTCTATCCACTGTGTTTGATCTGGTTTTCTTTCCTCTTGAAACCCTGCGTTCTTGGTATGAGGAAGCCAAGTTATCTGCGCTCTGGGGTTTGGCTCTCTCTAAGCCACCACCTTCTGGGTGTTTTTGCTGTGTTTCTTTGGTTTTCTCCTCCAGTCACCTCTCCAGTGTCTGTGTTTGACTCCCTGAGTCCTATGCCAGCAAGGCCCTCTCTCCCAACCCCTGCATCCACCAGTCCTGAGATTTCCCGGGCAGCTGGAGACTCTGCACAGCATGTGGGGGAGGTGTCTTGGGATCCTGAGATTCCCCTTCTATGCCCTCAGTCCCAACAGTTCAAGTATTGAAGCCTTTTTCTTGGCGTTCCTCTTTAGTTGTGCTGCAGTAGGATTCCCCCTGCTCTGTCCCGTTCTTAGATACCGTCCTCTTTCTTCTCGAAACACATTGATTTTTTAAACTTTGGCTAAAACAAAGAATGCAAACAGTAAAAGTTAGATGAATGTGATAATGACTGACAAAGCAAAAGAGGAAAATATAATAAACTAAGTAAAAAGAGAAATATCACATTAGCAGAAAACATTGCTGCCCCTAGAAAGTAGTAAATTATGTAATCACTTCTCTAAAACAGTTATATTTCTTGAAATATTTATAATTCTTAAATGTTATATGCCAAAATGCATTCTCCATCAAGAAAAAACAATGAAGAGAAGGGGTTGTGGACTGTTATATCATTTCTAGCTATAATTTTTATGTTCCATTTAATATTATTGAATTGTTTTTATATAACTATGCTCTTTTAAGGAACAATCAAAAGAAGTATGGTGCATAAAAAGGATCAGATATAAACATAAAGCCAGAGTTATTAATTTGAGTAATTATCCTTGGGTGTTGAATTCTAATTGAATTTAGGTTCATTCCATGGCAGAAATTTTGGTTGGTTTTCTTTTTCCTAACCATGAATAGAACAGGACATTTCCTTCCCAGTTTCTGGAAGCATTTATTCTCAATTCTCCATTAAAATGAAGTAATACCTTTCACAATTAGATAATGACTATTGCCTCAGTTCAAATAAACGTGGGAACACATTCCCAGTCATTATCAATCCACTGACAGAAGAAACCTGAATTCACAAAGGACCTTTTTTAACTCTTACATACACTGTCAGTTGGAGATATTTTTTTCTTTTTTAAAAATGTATTCAATTCTCTGATGATAACTAGTACAATAGCTATATGCAACTGTCAATAAATACATACATGGAAAGACAAAAAAAACAAATTCTGAAGTGACTCAAGATAAAAGTTATTGGTGAGAACAGAAATTCTTCATTCAGTCAACTGCATTCTTCCATTTTATCTAGTGATAGAGTTTTTAATTAAAAAAATGATTAAGGAGCATATTGTGGATGCTAAAGGACTAGTAAGGACTCACAGATTTATTGAATATCCTGAGCCTCCTACCTTTAAATGGGCTGAAGCTTACCTGAGTAATTCTCATATACCTAGATGTTGACACCTCCTTAGAGGGGTGATAAAACACTGGGCATGTCCAACGTGAAACCAACCATCCATAGAGGACGGCTGCCCTCTCTCATTCTCATTTCTGTTGATAAGATTGTATATCACTGGGACAGCAGCATGTCTAATTCGAGATATTGAATGTCTCTTTGTTCTCTCACACAAACCCAGGGAAAACATTTCAAAGTTTGCCTGCTCTCCAGGACTAATCATGACAAGTTGATTCTGACTGGGTGACAAACATTTTACTCTGCCCTATCACAGTACCCACACTGTAAACCAATTTGGAATGCATTCAGCTGATCTGCTTTTGTGAAACTTATCTCTACCATCACTGAATGGGGTAAAAAAAAACTGGTAGCAATAGGTTATGAAAAAGTAGGTTTGGTCTAGACAGTTCTTATCAAAATCAGATAGCCCGACACCTGGTGTGGATATAATTTGCCAGAGATATAGAATTCTTAGATCACAAAGCATAGATCCAAAGCCTCATGCAAAAAAATATATACATATATATATATATGTATATATTTTTTTGAGGGATATTTTATTTTGGGGAATCTTTTCAATAAAGAACAAAGGACAGAAGTAACACATTCCTAGGTCTTCCATGTAGTCATATTTGGTTGGTTAAATAAAAAAAAATTAAAAATCATATTTCTTTAATCTTTCATTAATTTCCTACTCTGCCTCAGGCATGCCCTGATGCTGGGGGAGGCTGAAGCTCTGAGTCCAGAGATTTTGAACTGAAGCAGAACTAAACGATTAAGGGTGACCCCATTAAATCCACAATGGACACAGTTCCAGCCCTGGAGACAAGAAGACCTGAGTTAAAATCTGGTCTTGGACACCTGTTAGTTGCATGACCATGGGCAAGTTCCTTAACCCTGTTTGCCTCAGTTTCCTCATCTGCAATGAACTGGAGAAGAAAATGGCAAGCCACTCCAAGTACCTTTGCCAAGAAAACACTAAATGGGAGCATCAAGAGTCAGATATGGCTGAAATGACTGACACACAGCAGCCAAAAACAACATTATATATAAAACTAATTTGTTTTGACTCTGCACAAGGAGAGTTTCAGGATTTCTAACCAATTTGCATTTGGTTGACTCTGACAAGGTGCTACATTTCCCAGATGAGAAAGAGACCCAATCTCCAAAAAACAAAAAGGAATCTGACGATTTATTAAGACGTGGAGGTGAGCCTGGGTTAGGGAAGATTATACCAATAGAATGAAGACTCTGCCAGGTATAGTCTTGTAATATGGAAAGAGTTCAAGCATAGCCCTAATAAGGGATTATATGTCTATAATACAAAGACCTGCCAATGTAACTGTGCAGGAGTATATCACTGAGCTGGCTTTAGTTAAGAATTTTCCAGCTATAAGCATTTGAAAATACCAATTTTTATATCATAGATGAATTACATTTTACATTGGTAGAAGAAATACCAAGTGGCAAAGCTATATATATTCTTGTAGTTTTGTCGCATTGATAATATGAAGCAATGTTTAAATTAATGCTCAGAATATGTTTTCTCCATTCCTTTCTAACTCTTAGATTCTATGATAATCTAGCCTTTGTGGGTTACAGATATATTCTAGGAGGCACTGCACTGCCATATGATTATTTACCCCTGCCTCTCAGGCTTTGTCCCCTTTGCATTTCTGTAATTGAATTCTACAGTGATTTATAGAACAGAGATTTGCTCAGAACTGTTTTACATAAAGAAATGTTCTACCCCTTGAAGGTCTGCCTGTCCCTTGACTGTTTATTGATATCTCATCAAACACCCATCTTAGCTACTTAATAAAAGGAAGTATGCAATAAATATGTGTTGATTTTTTAAGAAAAAAGTATGCACTGTAAAATAGATTCTGCAAAACCCAATTCATAAGAGACTTTAGATATTGACTTCAGAATGATCCTTGCTCAAGTATTAACTTAGCTTGGCAAGCATCTGGATCACAATGATGCAGCTGTATTTTACAGTAGGCTGATTTGTAGAAGCACAGATTTTTCTGAGTTGGGAAAATCAATATAGTATAGGAATCAACTATATTTAGACCTATATTTAGTAAGATATTTACTCTATGATCAGTAGTAGTGTCATAGCTGGTGAATCCAAAGGCTCAGGGTTCTGGCCATTTGGTGATGTTTGGGCATCTTTCTTTAGAACAGTATTTTTAATACATAAAATAAAATGACAAAGAAAACAATTATAGTTATTAAAATGTTTTAAAAATGTCTCATATATTTCAGGTTAAGAAGTTGTGTTCTCATTATTTTTTTCTTTGTTTTGGTTTTTGAAGGTAGTTGAAGTCATTAATGGCTTCTGAGTGATAAAATGATCTGATAAAATTAGAATTTAAGATCAAGAAACATTTCTAAATGTAAAAATAGTACAAGAGTCCTAAAAATCAGTAACTAAAAAAAGTTTGATCAATCAAAAGATATCCTTTTGAGTATATACTACCTGTCTAGCACTTAATATTATCTATGGAAAAGGGAAAAACAGGTATAAGTTGTGGTCATTCCCTCAAGGAGATTAATTACAATCTAAATGAAGACAGAGGACAAACACCTTTAAAAAAGAGCAAATCCATCTAAAAAAGTGATAACTTATGTGATCGAGACCAGATTTATACTGTAGCAATCTAGATACTTCTCCAAGATGAAGCAGTGATCAGATTGGGATGAATGGAAAGAAGAAATGAGCAGGATCTTGCAAGAGGGGACAAATTTAGCCCTGTGAAGAGCCTGTGAAAGGATCCATAGAGCTAGACCTAATTCTCCAATTCTTGCTGCATCACTACATAAGGTCAGTATATTAGTGGGATCACAGTGAAGTGATTTCAGAGGCTTTCCAGTCCAACCTCTAAATTTATCAGATGAGGTACCTGAGGCTAAGGGAAGTTAAATGATTTGCCTGAATTTCACCTGATATTACAGAATAATAAACAGTTGTCTTAAATCACGCTTCATATCCACTACTTTCAGTTAATGCATTAAAGTGGCATATTAATTGAAAAAAATTACCACAGATACCTATTTCCAGATTTCATACCTTTTGGTATTTTAAGTATCAACAGTCACACATAATTTTATTTTTTCCCTAGTCACAGACCACTTCAGTTATACAGCTATCCCTGCTTTCTCCCCTATGCTTCACTGCTTTTCCGTGATTGATAAATACAGGAAAACAGGAACAGAATACCTTATTTACAGATAAGATGCTTACTGTTTATGATCAATAATGTTATAGCTAGTGAATCCAGCAGCTCAACTAAAACTATAACAAGAGTGTTTATTGCTAGCGAATCAATATAATATTCTTTTGCTCTGCATCTCTTTCAGGAATCTGTATAGTCCAATGATTATCATTATATAATAAAGTCCAGTCCCTTTTTACCTTTTTTTCAGTTTTTTTTCTTTTGATCTTGTAAAACTGAGAATTGATTTTTTAAGTAATCTATAATATGTTTCCACTGTGTAGTAGATATGTCACTTAGCGACAGCCATGGGTGTTGGTCTCAGAGAGGGATTGAAAGTGAATACATGTTGAGGGAGAAATTACACAAAAAAATTCAAGATCTGCCTCTCCAGGGCAAAGAGTGATTTCTTTTCCATGTCATAGATGTAAAACAGTAGCTAGTAATAAGCAGATCACTGTTCATTTCCCAAAGCTTGGTACCCTTGGGTGATATTATTGTTAGCCATAAGGGGTTCCCCTTCTGAGTCTGTGTTTTTTTGGAAGGAGAATGTACAAAACACATTTCCTGAGATAGAGAGTATTAAACAAATAGAACAACAGTGTTTGCTCTAAAAAAATTGATGAATGAGCCACAATCCTCTGACAGAATTACCCAGCAGACTTAGAGAGTTGGACACCGGTTACACTTTGAGGGATCTTTTCTTGCAACTTTAGTTTCATGAGCTGACTAGCCCAATGAGCAAGAGGAGACATAAAGAATCATTTTCTTTATCCCAGGTAATAAAAGATTCTGAAACTCACCAGATACAGGAGTCCTGATAGGAAACTTGATTGTCTTGGGGCTATCCTGTGCCTCAGAGATCTCATCAGCATCTAAATCTGTCATAAGGCATGTTTAACAGAACAGGAGAATATAGTCCATTTGGACAAGTCGCTTGTTTTATTAAGATACTGCCACAGTCACATAGTCAGATAGGAGATTTTATCATTGTTATCTTGGCGACAAGAAACCAGCTTGTTCCTGACACCACCTTGGTGGGGATCATTTTAAACAATTCATGCTCAGCCTGTATGCTTCCAGTGTCTGGATCCTCTCCATTTGTCAGAGATTTGCTAAAGCAAGGAAAGCAAGGTCAAATTTCCCCAATGGTTCTCTCTGTCTCTGTCTGTCTCTGTCTCCCCTTCCCACTCTCCCCCCTTTCTCTCTCTCTCTTTCTCTCTCTCTCTTTCTCTCTCTCTCTCTCTCTCTCTCTCTCTCTCTCTCTCTCTCTCTATCTATTCTTGTAATATTTTTTACTTAAATGCACTTATCAAATTCTCTCTGTAATATAGTATTTACTTATAATTTCTGCCAGAACATCTCAAGATTAAAGACACTATAGCTTTCTGTGTGGTATAATGGGAATGTCATTAGTTTTGGAATCAGGAGACTTGAAGTTAAGAGCAACCTCGTAAGAGCAACACTAGTAATGTGACTATGAACTAGTTGCTTAAACTCTCTGGGGATGTTACCTTATTTATAAAATGAGAAGGTGGAACTAGAAGATACATTGCAACTTTCATGATTCTATCAACTCAGTGAATCTAAATAAAATGGAGAAAGTAATATTTGAAATATCTACTATAAACCATAAATAAATTAGAACATCCACATGATTTATGAATAGGAGAGGAATTTATAAGTTAAGAAGAGGTGGAGAGCTTTTATTTTGAGAAATAAAAAATTGTATAATTTTGAGTACATTAAATTAAAAAAAAGATTTTGTACAAATAATTGCTACCAAAATTAGAAGGAAAGAAGAAAAATGGGGGAAATTTTTACAGACAGCCTATCAGATAGCAGTCCTATGTGTAAAATATGTAGCGGACTTTGTAAAATTTATAAGAAATAAGCCATCTATCAACTGATAAATGGGCATAAGATATAGACAATTTTTAGATGAAGAAATCAAAACAATATATATGTATATGAAACAAATGCTCTAAATCACTACTGATTAGAGAATTGCAAACCGAAACAATTCTGATACTACCTCACATGCAGAAGACTGGTTAAAATGACAAAAAACAAAATGACAAACATTGGAGAGGATGTAGAAAAATGGGGACACTGATGCACTGTAGGTGAAGCTGTGAACTGACCCAAACATTTTGGAGAATGATTTGGAATTACACACAGAGACTATCTGTTTCCCAAAGAGATTAGGGAAAGAGGAAAAGAACCCATATATTCCAAAATATTTATAGTAGTTCTATTTGTTGTGGCAAAGAATTGGAAACTGAGAGGATGCCCATCAATTAGAGAATGGCTGAAATTATTTAGAGAATTGTGATATATGATTGTGTTGGAATAATACTACACCAAAAAAAACACAAAACATTAACAGATGATATGAAAAAGAATATTTGAGAAGAACCACACAAGATATTGAACAGTGAAGTGAGTAGAACCAGAAGAACATTAAACACAGCCATAAAATTAATGTTGGGAGAATAAACTGTAAATGTTTCCTCCAGAAAGTGAATAGAAATATAAAATATGAAAGACTTGATTTTTACGTAGAGGTTGGTTGCCCTGATAATATTTTTTGTGATGCAGGGACAGTAAGGACTGGGATATTTCTGGATGGGATTTATTTTGCAGATAGGAAAAAAGTAAGCTGAACATACAGGAAATTTATGGGTTAATGTGCATCCTATTTTCTTTGTCTTTGTGTATGGAAATGCTAGTTGTGTTTAGTTTTTAAAATTTTTTTTTATTTTAAACCCTTAACTTCTGTGTATTGACTTATAGGTGGAAGAGTGGTAAGGGTAGGCAATGGGGGTCAAGTGACTTGCCCAGGGTCACATAGCTGGGAAGTGTCTGAGGCCAGATTTGAACCTAGGACCTCCCGTCTCTAGGCCTGGCTCTCAATCCACTGAGCTACCCAGCTGCCCCCAAGTTGTATTTAGTTTTGAAAAATTTGGAATAAAAAATTAAGTGTGACTAGGATCATGGAGTAGAGAAAAGAGTACAGGACTGAGAGTAAGGAGAATATGAACATGATTTGTAGGAGTTGTCATGGTTAAAAAGTCCATTATCATAAAGACATGCTAATAAATGTACTGCCCATTGTTGGGACTATACTTAGAAGCCTTCTTTCCAAAAATATGTCACCTGCCAGAGATTCTACTCCACTATCATAAGCTGAGACACCTCCAATGAGTCACTTCCAAGACCCAATGGAGAAACTGATGATGTCACATATGCTACAAAGGACCCTTCAGTATTTCATGCTATCCATAATGTCGTGGATATTCATCTATTGTAGATTACAACCCACCCATGCCTTCCTCTCGTCCTCTTGTTGGTTGATCCATGCCTCCATGCTAGAGTATTTTTTCCTCACATCATCTAAATCTTTTTACAATACTCTTTGCCCACAGCCCTGAAACCATCTTTTCTCCAGGCTAAACATAGCCCTCAGAACTGAACCCAGCACTCCAGATTAGACCTGACAAAATCCGAGGACCGTGAGACCCTCTCCTTCCTCTTCTTGGAAGCTAATCTGCTCTTAACATAGCCCAAGAACAAATCTAATTCTTTGACCACCACCTCCCATTGCTGATTTGGATTGAGCTTTCAGTCCACTATAACCATGATATCCATTACAGAGCAGCTCCTGTTTATCAATGCCTCTCCCATGTTAAACCTGTAATATTGGTTTTTATACCAAAGTGCAAGTCTCCAGAGTCAGTCCTATTGGGAGGGATTCTCACTTTGTCATCCACGGAATTAGTTCTTCCTTTTCATCTTGGGTCAGTTACAAGTTTGATAAGCATAAAGCCTCTGTGCCTTTATCTAATTCACTGATGAAAATCTTAAAAAATACAGAACTAAACCCAGATCCCTGAGGTTCTACTGGAGACCTCCTGCCATGTTGATATCGAACCATGTTTGAGTTTGGTCATGCAACCACTAGAAATTATATGATTATATGATTCATCTCCATCTTCTTGACAGATTAGTTTGCTCAACTTTATCATAAACTTTGCAATAATCTAGATAAACTACTTCTTCAGTAGTTTTATTTATCTCTCTCATTTAATAATTTAGTAATATTGAGCCCCAATGTTGGTATTTAATATAAGCACTTTTATCTTTACTTCAGATCTCTTAGAAGGGGAATTGATCTAAATGTTACACCATACCCATAAGATGAGAACTCAGTATTAATGTAATAGGCACTAACTTGAAACTCTCATCAGACTCCCATCCACATGGGTATTCGGATTGCTCATTATAAACCAAAACATACTCTTAAACCTTTAAAGGGATCACTTCTACCAACTAGTCAGGCCAATTAATTTCCCTCAGAAAAAACATTACATTTCACAAACCCAAACCAAACTAAAGGTTATATATATATATATATATATATAAATATACACACATATATACATGAAGTATCTACTACATGGAGCTGCTTTTAAGAAGGGATTTTCAAATTATAGTGTTAAACTAACATGACCTATTATTTTTAAACTGGTATTTCCCCTAATTTCTAGCAGAATGCATAGAACATTGTTTTGTATGTATCTGTCACCTCATCTGTTTAGGGAATTCTGCCCTCCATTAATATGGACTAGCAACTGACAAAATCTTGTTAAACAGCTACGTATGATATTAGGATGTAAAATGTCTTCTCCTTGATCATATAGCAAATATATGTCAAGAACAGGAATTGATCTCTGGTCTCCCTGAATACAAATCCAGCATTCTTCTCAGGGTACATAATATACCTAGACCCTAACTCACTACCATTTGCCAATATACATAGACCCTACTCACATTCATTGATTCTCTGCAATGAATTTTTAGGTGACAGTACATAGAATACTACTCTGAGAGTAAGGAAGACTAGTCTCAGATACTTTCTAGCCGTGGGACTCTGGGCAAGTCATTTAACCCATGTGCCTCAGTTTCCTCAACTGCGAAGTGGGAATAATGACACTTATTTCAATGGGAAGAACAAGTGATATATTTGCAAAGTGCTTACAATATTAAGAGGTACTTTATGAATTCTTCACCCCCTCCTTTCCCCTTAATAAATGTTTCTTGAGGGGATAGTGATCCAATGAATGAGGAAAAGAAGAGTCTGAAAGACTTGTGGTTTGTGAAAAAAAATCTCTAATAGTGGTTGATAAATAGAGAAGTAGGTTGAGGGGAAATGAGCAACATTAAGCAAATAACATCAGAGGATAATGTACCAACTTCTGTGACATACCGTATAAGATATAAAAAGATGACATATTTATAGAAAAAATATTCAAGATGGACATTATCTTAAAATATTGTATAGTAATCATGTTTTTAGAGCTAGAAGAGAGCCCTTTGGAGAACATAGATTTAAAAAAATTAGAAACTCAGAGGGCTTAAGTGACTTGCCCACAGTAGTCACATAATTAGTAGTTTGCAGAGCTAGGTCTCTGTAAGTTTTCTGACTCTGAATCTAGTGCTCAATCGAATAGTACTTCACTTTCAAAGGACCTCAGAATCAGAGAATAGTAAAATTAAAGGGAGATCTCACCACTATAATAATGTCTACAAGTTTCTATTTCTACTTTCTTATAAGAAACTTTTCATCATCCTGTAAGCGGCTAGGCTTCTCCAATAAAAATGCTGAAGCTAGTTATTTTCTGTGTGATTTTCCTCTACAGCAGGTGTCGTTAGATTATATCCAAAGAAAAGGGAGAGGGAACCCCCTCCAGAGGAAAGAAGTAGAAGGATGTCCCCAGGACAGGGACCAGCAGTCAGATCACTAAAGAATTAGCTACATCTGCAGTTTCCCTCTTCAAAGTCATATTTCAGGGACATTAGAGATAAAAGATAAAGGGACACACCACAAGGCATGAAATGGCTTCTTTTGTGTTGTTTTTGTTTTCATGGAAGTTTTTACTCAGGTGTCAAGAGTGCTGAAATCAAAACAGATACCTAATCAGAGGAACTGTTCAGTGGTCCTTATCCTGTTGTCTACCATCTTCTCCTTGGTGCCTGGCTTGACACCTGTCTCTAAATATGTCCCTTTCTTATGAAAAAGAATGCTAACCACATTCAGAGGAAGAACTGTGTGAGTAGAAACACAGAAGAAAAACAACTGCTTGAAAACAAGGGTTGATGGGGATATGATTTGGGATGTAGACTCTAAAAGACCACCCTAGAGTAACTATCAACAATATGGAAACAGGTCTTGATCAATGACACATGAAAAACCCAATGGAAATGCGTGTTAGCTAAGGGGGAGGGTTTGGTTTGGGGGGAGAGAAAGAGCATGAATCATGTAACCATGGAAAAATTTTCTAAAAAATAAAAAAATTGAACAAAAAATAAATATGTCCTTTTATTCTGTTTGACTGTCTGATCAAATCTCATTTCTTATCAACACCCATGGTTGCCTTTGTCCTTTACTTTTCCTTTTGTCCCTCTGTTCACAAGGTGAGGGCACAAGACAGCTTTGGGAGTCAAATAGAGAGAATGACCCATCCTAGGGCAGGGTTAGGATCCCAGCTGTTAAAATTTATATTTTTCAAACCAAGGACATCAGCATGAGCTATTCATCTATTACATAACTACAATGACAAAAGCTGAATGATTACAAATAACTTTAGGGTCTTTTCTATCTGCCTCATTAATTTATGAGCATGTATCTGTGTAGAGTCTATATTTGTGTAAAGATCTACACAAACACACCTACAGGTACATATGTATATCTATTGTGTGTATGTACATAGACATTCCTATGTAATACATTCTATGTATTACATAGCAGATATAATATGTGTGTATACATGTACTTTCTCTAAACACTGTGTATGTATATTGTATAAGTGTACATGATGTTTTAAAATTCTTAGTGTAGTTTTAAATTTGGTGAAGCACTAAGATTTGGAGGATATTGTATAAATTTATAGTGTGTGCCACATTATATTATTTAAAGAATATTATATTAAATCATACATTGATATTTTAAGCATATCCACTTTAATCATTGTTAGTCATATGCTTCAAGCATAAAGAGTAGAACCCCATACATCACTGTAGAAGCTTAAGATATAATACTAGTTAATGTGGCAGTAAGGAAAAATCATTATTAACTTTATCGCTTGTGCATTTCAACATCCTTTTTTATATAGAGTTGATCTATGGAAGATTTGAAAATGTAGGTAAGAGATAGTAGAGAGTGAGAAGGTATTGAAAAGGTTAAGTATCTGTAACAAAATGATAGTCTGCATTCACAGAAAGAGTTCCTAATCTAAGCAGAATACACACGCATCAAAATATCAAAGAGAGGCATTTCTGATTCTATCTCATGCCCAATGTCAATTGTTTACAGAAGAGGTACTTCCTTGGTAAAAGAAATGGCAAAAAATAAAATTAAAGTATATTTTCATTTCATATTTTTGACCCTGATACTTTTTATATCTTACACTTCATATTGGAAACCCAGTCTCAATCAACATTGTCAGATACTAACATTTATGAAGAGGGATAGGATCTTACTTATGGAAGCTAATAATTTTTCTTTGCATTAGAAATATAAATTAAGTATATTTCATATAACTTCTAAGATTGATAAGCTATAAATTTGCTAATTATTCTACATAAGTACAAATATTGTGCAGGTCTTATTTTCTAGGTAGAATATTGTCTTTTAAATCCATATTTTTATGAAACTTCTCATGATCTTTTCAATTAATTGAGGAGGAAACTTTCCCCAATTATTTTGGCTTTAAAATTAGATGAAATAAAGGGTGTGCACCTGAAAATAAACATTGGCCACATAATAGACAAGAGTTGGCCAAACCTGTTTTTGCTTAATAGCAAAATCAAAGGAATGCTTACTCAGGAGCATCTGTAGGTTCTATTCAAGGTCACCTCGGGGTACTTCAGCACTAGGGTTGGAGATCTGAACTATGTAGAATTGACAAACATTTTCCCTTCATGAATAAAATATTATGCTGACCTCTATAGAGCAATGACCATACAACATGGTACAATTCTTTAGTTTTTCTTCAATTTTTATCCTTCCCAAAGTATTTCAGTTCTTCTCTTTTTCTGTCAAAACATATCAATGTCATTTTGGAAAACTTTGATCTATAATGCTACCATTCCACCTTTCCTTCCTTTTTTCTATAAATATCCATCACTGCTGACATTTAACATACAGAAATGATTGTGGCAGATTTCACTTATGCATGATTGGCCATCATTTTCTATATTTAGACAGATGTTTGGCTCATCAAGAAAGTGTCCCAAATTCTTTGCTTTTATAGATTGACATGCCTAATACAGCTCTACTATTTTTCACAGAAATAATTAAATTTTACAGATTCCCCCACCCCTTTTTCAGGCGAGAAATGAAAAGGGAAATTCCTTACCATTTACAAAAGTACATTAAATTATATCCTGTGAAAGTTTGAAATTATTTGATATATACCAACATTAAAGTCTTAGAGTAAGAAGACCTGGGAAGAATCTGCATTAAAAATGTAATTCTGACTTATGACTAGAATATTAACTACTTTGTATTTGTAGCTAATAATTTAATGAATTATTCCATTAAGAACCAATGCTTTTATATGCCTTATCATGTACAAAGTAGTAACATAGAGTAGCTGCAGTTTTTCAGACAGGACAAATGACCCAATGTTTGGATTCCATCGAATTTGTTTTATTTTAATGGTAATGTTTATAATTTTCATCTCAACTTCAATGCTCAGATTTGGCAAAAATCAACTTTTGATTTTAGACTTCTGGTCATGATCATCTAGCCATTAATCTAGAACTTAAAGGCACATCAGAGTCCAACCACTTCATTTTATGAAAAAGAAAACTGAGATCTAGAGGGAAAAAAAGCAACTAAAAGATATGCTTAAGACCAAAGGACTAGCAAGCAAGTAGCAGAGCTTAGATTTTAACTCAGATTTTGTTGCTCCAAGTTCAGGAGGGTGAGGATTTCAGCATCTTGTCATTACTTCACCCAGCCCCTTCTGGGATTTGTCATAAAATCTGGATACTGTAGAAATTATTTGCCTGTGCTATATTATCTTTAATTATCTAATGTATAACTTATATTGCATATATAAACATATATACACATCAGTGGAATAGACTTGGGGTAAATGACATCAGCAAGACAGTGTATGATAAACACAAAGAGCCCAAATTTTGGGACATGAATCCACTATTTGACAGAAACTGCTGGGAAATTTGGAAAACAATATGGGAGAGATTAGGTCTAGATCAACATCTCACACCCTACACCAAGATAAATTCAGAATGGGTGAATGACTTGAATATAAAGAGGGAAACTATAAATAAGTTAAGTGAACACAGAATAATTTACTTGTCAGATCTCTGGGAAAGGAAAGACTTTAAAGCCAAGCAAGAGTTAGAGAAAATTACAAAATGTAAATTAAATGGTTTTGATTATATTAAACTAAAAAGCTTTTGTACAAACAAAAACAATGTAGTCAAAATCAGAAGGGAAACAACAAATTGGAAAAAAATTTTTATAAGGAAAAACTCTGACAGGGGTCTAATTACTCAAATATACAAGGAGTTAAATCAATTGTATAAAAAATCAAACCATTTCCCAATTGATAAATGGGCAAGAGGCATAAATAGGCAATTTTCAGGTAAAGAAATCAAAAATATCAATAAGCACATGAGAAAGTGTTCTAAATCTCTAATAATTAGAGAAATGCAAATCAAAACAACTCTGAGGTATCACCTCACACCTAGCAGATTGGCTAAAATGAAAGCAGGGGAGAATAATGAATGCTGGAGGGGATGTGGCAAAATTGGGACATTAATGCATTGCTGGTGGAGTTGTGAATTGATCCAACCATTCTGGGTGGCAATTTGGAATCATGCTCAAAGGGCTATAAAAGAATGCCTGCCCTTTGATCCAGCCATACCATAATTGGGTTTGTACCCCAAAGAGATCATAAATAAAAAGACTTGTACGAAAATATTTATAGCTGCGCTTTTTGTGGTGGCAAAAAACTGGAAAAGGAGGGTATGTCCTTCAATTGGGGAATGGCTGAACAAACTGTGGTATATGCTGGTGATGGAATACTATTGTGCTAAAAGGAAAAATAAACTGGAGGAATTCCATGTGAACTGGAAAGACCTCCAGGAACTGATGCAGAATGAAAGGAGCAGAGCCAGAAGAACATTGTACACAGAGACTGATATACTGTGGTAAAATTGAATGTAATGGGCTCCTGTACCAGCAGCAATACAATGATCCAGGACAGCTCTGAGGGATTTATGCTAAAGAATGCTACCCACATTCAGAGGAAGGACTGCAGGAGAGGAGAGGAAACATATAAGAAAAACAACTGCTTGAATGCATGGGTCGGGGTAGACATGATTGGGGATGTAGACTCGAAACTACCACACCAATGCAACTATCAACAATTTGGAAATAGGTCTTGATCAAGGACACATGACAAAACCAGTGGATATGTGCGTCGGCCATGGGTGGGGGGAGTGCGGGGGGGGGGTGAAGGGGAAAGTAGGAGCATGAATCATGTAACCATGTTTAAAATGAATATTAATAAATGTTTAAATTAAAAAATATTTTAAACAAAACTCAAGAAATACAGGCAATCATAAAACAGAATGAATTTCACAATGAAAGTGTAAAATCCAAATTATTTACATTTTGATTTTTAAAAGAAAATAGGATTATATAAACTTTAATTAAATCATTAACAATTTCTTTGTTCTTTATGTTCCTGTAATTTCTTTTCAGTCTCCACATACATAGCTTTTAAGTGGTCATCCTTGATTGTAAGAAAATATCATAGAACATGAGATCATAGCATAAAAGAGCTGAGGGCTACAACTAATATCCGTTAGAAGATTGTAGAAGAAGCCTTCAGCACATTATAGTACTCCCCAAATCTACATTGTTTTCCCCACAATTTCAGATTCTGTGATTTCAATATTATATTTTAAAATCTTAAATTAAATTTTAAAATATTTCAAAAAAATGAGTTTTTGAAACATCATGTTTCATAACTTCCCTTGATAGTCTTATTAATTTTTACCCCATTTGAATTTTCTTATAGATTTAGAAAGTGGAAAGTACTAACATGTTCTTTCAAAGAATGAACGAATTCACTTATGAATGGCAAGTCCTGCTACCTGTTTATGTGGGAGCTTATTAATGACCTCATTTCTCCTTCTGAGATTAATAAATCATTTCCCACTTCCTGTGTGGTCAATTGGTGCATTTTTTTCATTTAGTTAGATGTTGATTCATTTAGGTTCTCATATTTATTAATATAAAGATATAATTTGGAACATAATATTTGAGACATGGCCAATATTGAAAGGTGTAATACATAGAAAATATAAGTAAAACTAAAACTTTAAAAAAATCCTACTGCCTGCCAAGTGTGAAATCTTTTTCTCCCTTGTATTTTCTTAAGAGGATAGAAACAGAGTTATGTGTGCTTGGGTCATGAGAAACATTAGGCATTTTTCCTTTGGATGCTTTTAAAGCTTTTTTATATCATGCCTTCTATTTTGAAAAAGAGTTTTCTAGACCTGATTTCACTGGAACCTCATAACAATCCTCTGAGACATAGGCACATCTGGGCTTATCATACCTAATTTATGTATGAAGAAATTGAGTCCCTGGAAGGTATAGGTCTATGAGAACCTCTGGTGACAATGCAATACTCAGATTCAGTGTTTTACACTGATAGGTGAATTTATTTAACACGTTTCTGTGTCTGTGGATATGAACAAATGTACTATGAAAAAGTATAAGCATAATTACAAATGAGTGGACACATAACATCCATTATGTATAATGCATGTTTATTAAATTTACTTTATGTCTTAGAATCTAGACTAAGTATTAGTTCCAAGACAGATGACTGGTAAGGGCTAGGCAATGGGCATTAAGTGCCTTCCCAAGGTCACACAACTAGGAAGTATCAGAGTTCAAATTTGAACCCAAGACCTCACTTCATATCCCCCCATCTCTAGATCTGGCTCTCAATCTCCCGAGCCATCAAGCTGTGCTCCATTAAAATCCTCTTGCATTAATTTCTATTCTATACTAGAAACACAGAAAGATATAGTATATGAAATAATTATTGTCCAAAATTTATCTAATTTTTTCTTGTAATAAAAAAGGTTCTATCCATTCTCCAAGAAATGTTATTTATGATTGATACAGAAAAATAAAGACTTTGTTTTATCTATATGTATATGTGTGTGTGTATGAAAAAGGAATTGATGAGTCACTAGTTAAAATCTTTCTTTCCCTCTAGCTATTGGTTGTTGATGAACAGAGGCTAGAACTGAATTAAAGACCCAATAGCTCTGCTGAAGGATTTTGGCAAGAGGGAAGAAGTAAACTGTGGAAGGACACATTTATGGTGGAACCGCTTGTGTTACAGCTACTGTTATCTTGACCAAAAATATTTATCTTTTCCTCCACTGAAAATAGTTGTTTATGGACTACTCAGAGGTGAGGCAGATATTTGAGCTGCAATAACATGTAGGATGCACACGCAGCAATCCGGTGACAGAATGCTGAATGTGGATAACTGTTACACTACACTCTGTCTAGACACAACTTCTCACAATTTGTGTTGATGAAATACTTTGTGTCAGCAAGTCTATTTAGAACCGCATTCTATAGAGGTTGTTTCCAGCGCAGTACACGCTGAAAGCATGGTTTCCATTTAGCCATTCAGAAGTCCCATCGCTGTCACTGGGTGAGGGGGAGAGGAGCAGGCATCCTGTTGGGGTGTAAAATAGTTTCACTTTTTAAAAAGCTATGCTCTAGTAAATTCTTTTTAATACTGCTATAAAAAGCTAAAATGATTTTTTAAAATACCCTGACAATAGAATGGCTTAACTATATGTGAGATTAAATGAGATATTAAATCTTTTATGCCCTTTTTTTTTGAACTTATGGGAAGTAAAAGGAGACCATGGGAACATTCTTTCTAGTTTCATGACAACCAAGCAATGATTAAGGAGACAATTTTTCTTAATTGCTTTAATCAGGTTTATATTTTTCTTTTAATTTTAGTAATATCATATTAATTACCATAATAAATAGTAAATGTAAAAGTCAATATTAATTTGTTACCAGAGCATCTTGCTAATCAACTGGCAAGTAAGAAGTATTGTTCTAATAGACACTGTTTTGTGGTTCACAGCCCAAGTATCTATTTTAGCAAAAATGTCATTGCCTAAAATTCATGTTTCAGATGTGATTGCATGGTTGGATATTATGTCACTTTCATAATCCAAGTTTATTTGAAAACTCTATTATAAAATAACATTGACCCTCCCTCATTCACCATCTCATAGATCAATCTTCAGAAATGTAGTTTTTCTTACTTTCTTCTTGTTCTTGCATTGTTTCTATGTTCCCATTAAATATCCTTTTAGGAAACTATATTAAAGTGAATAAAAAGTTCTCTGTATCCGTCTAATGTCCTTTCCACATTGCATGGAGTTTTTGTTTATTTTTGTTTTATCTGTGCAATATCACCAAATTATCAATATCACTTGGAAATGGATGCTCTTCCACTAACCAAAGTTTTTCCACAACCCCCTTATACAAAATCATTGACATGTCAATCTAATAAAATAATAAATCTTCCTCCTCCTCCTCTGCAGATCCCTTCCCTCACTGAGAAAGTGTGAACACATTTTGGCTGTATTTACAAATCAGTATTGTATGTTAATCTGAAAGAATAAGTTGATAAAAAAGGTCAAATCATATATCTAGATTTTATGACAGACAGCCATTCTTACCATCTTCCAAGTTGTTAGCATAAATTAGTGCCCATTGAATACTTGCTATTTTTCCATATGCCTTGTTTAATAATAATATAAGAATATTTGTTATATAGCATGAAAAAAGAGCAAGAGAATGCTTGAGATAGAAATTCACAGCATATCTACATTATCTTCTTCATGTAATAATACTGTGGGCAAGCAGCAAACTCTAAACCATTTTCACAATTTTGTTTCAAAATATCATGAGCATTTATCCAAAAAAAGTCCCCTCAATTTTGGAGCCAAGCCTTTAAAAAAGGAGTAAATTCCTTTTAGAGCCAACATAAATAACAAATTAAGTGACTGGCAATGGTATAAAGTTTTGAAGCAAAACATTTTGCAAGTTCAATGATGTTTAAACAAGGGGAAAAAACAAATTGCTGGAAGGAACCTGAAATGCCCCAGGCTCAGGAATAATGAGCACACCCTCTGATCTGAAGACTGTTGCTGCTGGCAGCCTCTTTCCTCATATTTGGAAGCTTTCACTTTCCCTAACAATCTACAGAGTGCATATTTTAAATGCATATGACATGTCTAACTACAGCTACTGAATAGTGCAATAGATAAACAATAAACAAATAGAAATAAGCAGTGAAGGATGATAAAAGGTCCTGAAATTCTGTTTTATAGGTCATAAAATGGGGCAAAGGACAGGTGAAGAGGGTTTGTTTTCCAATGTTTTGTTCAATGTTTTATGTTTTAAATAGTATGTTACCTGTGTCCTGATGGCAGCACAGGTGATATAAACTCAATATTTATATTCTCTTTAAGTCCAGGAATGAATGGTCACTCAGAAAGACACTAGATAAATTGAACAGTAATCTTCCATTTTTAATGGATTAAAATTTAATGAAGTAACAGATATTGAGGACTATTGGGGAATTTATATCATATATGGTAAATGACAACTAAAATCCTGCGTGCAAATTATTAGAGACTAAATCACTGAAAATCTTTTTAAGTATATGATAGCAGTTCTTTTTCTATCCTCACATATAGATATATAGAATATACTGATATAAGAAGCTATTATGCCCTTAAATAATTTCAAGAATAAAGATAATGCCAACAGAGGTTGGATTACTTATATGTAGCATGGAGAAGTGGAAAAAATACTAGATCTAAATTGATGCAACATAAATTGGAATACCAGTTCTTACTACTCATATGGCATTGACCTAGTCACTTATCCTCTCTGGATTTCAGTTTCCTCATCTGAAACCTGAGACTATTAGACTAGATAACCATTAATATACTTTGTAGATTTAAATCTCTATCATTTTTATGTCTTGTTTTTATCAGATTATCTTCTTATTGATCCCACCTGCTTCTTCTTCCTAACTGGCTTATCACCATCCCTTTCAAGGAAAAAAATATGCCCAATGTTGGAAATCTTTAACCCATTACTGAATAATTGAAAGTGATTTGACTAATTCTCAAGATCTTTATGCCTGTGACTTCAAACATGAGAAACTAGTCAGAGGCATTTAAACAAAAACTTTCCTTTCTCTCTAAAAATATGCTATTCTACCTGTACTTTTTTTGAACTAGGAGAACTTTTCTAAGATGGTCTTTTATTAGATATTAGAAAAAGAGCAGGTAGATATGAATTGAATATTCAAGAGACTTTAGGTGTGATAGTAGAAGCAAATTGCTAGAAACATCAAAGCAGATACATTCAAGGGTACATGTAGAAGGATTTCCCTAACTAGGAGAAAGGCTACCTCTCCAGAAAGGGGTGATTAAGGACATAGTTGGGGAAGAGGTTTGATGCTCCTTTTACCAATCAAAATCCTTTATTAGCTAGCTTCCTTCTACCTCTCCAGTCTCTTGACAGCTTATCTCTAGCTATTCTATCATTCAGCTCTGGACATTTTCTCTTTGAGTGTCCTCCCTCTCTTATTTTGTATTTATCATTCATATTGTTTATTTGTACATATTCATTTCCTTTTTGTCTCTTCTATTTGATTGTCAACTCCTTGAGGTCAAGACCTGTCTTTAGCATCTTTTTATGTCCATAATGCATAGCATTCTGTGTGGAATATAGTAGTGCTTACTGAATGTTTACAGATTGATTGAATAAATTATAGGAGAGAAGGGTGGGGGAGATACCTATGAATGGATGAAATTACTTTCCAATGAAATATGAAAGTCCTAAGTTGGGAAGTTTGGAATAGGAAGTGCTGTGTAAGATCTGAGAAGAAATGATAGGTATTAGAATTATCACTACACTGAGTGGAAAAACAAATTAATTAGGGAGGGTTAAAAGAATTGCCTTGTTGCAGTGTGTGAGTAATTGAGATTAACATAAATATGTACTGGAACTAATCATCATGGTTTATGCTATTTTACAGCTGCATCAGTAGTATAGTGGTGAGAGTAATTCAAGGTTTTGATCTGGCAAGCAGTGATCAGGGAGAAAAAATGTGGCAAGAGATTGGAAGGAAAAAGAAAAGAAATGTCAAAGGTAAATATAGAGAAGGAAGGGAATACAACCAATGGATTAATGGCTTATGAAATAATTGGGAAAGGGAGTACTGAGGGACTGGAGATCATGATGGAAAATTAAATGACAGTTTGAGGTCATAAAATATATTGAAAGATAGAATGATAATGAATCATGATCCAGTAAAGGAAGCCCAGTATTCTTTTCCATGGAAGTGAACAAGCTATTTGTGTGCCTGAGATAGAATGGAAGTTAAGGGAAACTGAGATTTCCTGCAGAACAGGAAAATTATAGTTTAAGTCCCCTATATGAAGATAGGAGTTGGAGTGTAGAGAAAGAATAAGACAGGAACTGAACACATTGAAAAAGAAGGAAAATGTCTTAGATAGGGAGGGTAATGACCATTAGGATCTATATTTGTGATAAGATATGAATCATGTGAATCTTAGAAATGAGGAAAGATTTTTTTGAGTGATAGTGCAAAAGACAGAATCTCAAAGTGGTAAAGGAAATAAAAGAATATGCTAGTTCCTCCAGCCCAATCAGGGGCTGCATGTAGCAAATTCAGCTAGAGTTTTGAATTTCTGGAGAGCAGTATAGTGAGATGAGGATGGAAATAATTGTCTCTTTTACTTGGTATGTATTGAAAGTCTTCATTCACAGAAATAGAATACATGATTTATTCACATCAATAATAGCCATGAGTAGTTTATAAGAAAAAAATCAGGTCTATAACTAATTCTAAAAGTGCTAAAAGACTTTCTTTACATCCAGCTATTCATTTCTATGATATTCCTAGAGGGTATCATTTGATAGCTGATTTTTATTCAGTGTCAGGAAGCAAGTATTTTCAAAAAGAAGTATTCTCTTCAACTAGAACTCATTGCCTTGGGAAGATCATTCCTACTCTTATGCTAAAACTGGTGATGTAGAAGGTGAAGATTCGGTGGAGTTTAGGAAAGAATACAAATAAATAAAATGTACATTAATATATTTGAAATAAGTAAGTATGGACACTGATTTATGGGTACTTGATTCCCAGTGCAAGGATGTCACTGTCCAGAGTTTGTGCAAATAATTATTATCTATTTTTATGTTGAAAGAAAAAGGGAAGATTTTACTCACAAATGTACAGAGGATAGTTTCCCTTCTAAAACAGAAAGCTGTATATTTTAATTGCTCATGTGAATGAATGGGTGCATAGCTGAAATGAATTGAAAATCACTTATTAAGAACTTATTCCATGCAAAGTATAATTCCAAATACTGGAGAAAAAAAGTTACACATACCCCTCCATTGAATTTCAGAGGCTAAAGTTTTGCCTTTCTTTTTCAAACTCATTGGGTATCTATTCTCTTCATCTAATCACAGGACTCAGTTTAATTTTAACTTGGAGATTAACTTTATAGTATTTTAATCTTACAGAGGATAATCAAAATTATTTATTTTACATTTTGTAATTTTTTCTAACTCTTGCTTGGTTTTAAAATCTTTCCTTTCCCAGAGATCTGACAAGTATACTATTTTGTGTTTGCCTAATTTTTTTATAGTTTCCTTCTTTATATTCAAGTCATTCAACCATTCTGAATTTATCTTGGTGTAGGGTGTGAGATGTTGATCTATTCTAAACCTATTTTCTCCCACATTGTTTTCCAATTTTCCTGGCAGTTTTTGTAAAATAGTGGATTTTTGTCCCAGAAGCTGAGCTCTTTGGGTTTATCATACAGTGTCTTGCTGATGTCATTTACCCCAAGTCTATTCCACTGATCCTCCCTTCTGTCTCTTAGCCAGTATCATATTGTTTTGATAACTGTTGCTTTATAGTTTAATATCTTTATAGTTTAATATCTGGTAATGCTAGGCCACCTTCCTTTGCAATTTTTTTCATTATTTCCCTTGATATTCTTGATCTTTTGTTCTTCCAAATTAACTTTGTTATAGTTTTTTTTCTAATTCTGTAAAAATGTTTCTTGGTAGTTTGGTAGGTCTGGCACTAAATAAGTAAATTAATTTGGGTAGAATGGTCATTTTTTATTATGTTGCTCATCCTACCCATGAGCAATCAATGTTTTTCCAATTGTTTAGATCAAGTTTTAATTGTTTGGAAAGTGTTTTGTAGTTTTGTCCATATAATTCTTGTGTTTGTTTTGGTAGATACATTCCTAAGTATTTTATATTGTCTAGAGTGATATACTTTCACATTTAGTATTCGATTACATTAAATTAAAAAGGGTTTGTACAAACAAAACAATTCAACTCAAATCAGAAGGGAAACAACAAACTGGGAAAAATCTTTATAATAAAAAACTCTAACAAAAGTCTAATTACTCAAATATACAAGGAGCTAAATCAATTGTACCAAAAAATCAAGCCATCCCCAAATCGATAAATGGGCAAGGGACATGAATAGGCAATTCTCAGATAAAGAAATCAAAGCTATCAACAAACACATGAGAAAGTGTTCTAAATCTCTAAAATTTAGAGAAAGGCAAATCAAAGCAACTCTGAGATATCACCTCACAACCAGCAGATTGGCTAAAATGAAAGTAGGGATGAGTAATGAATATTGGAGGACATGTGGCAAAATTGGGACATTAATGCACTGCTGGTGGAGTTGTGAATTGATCCAACCATTCTGGATGGCAATTTGGAACCAAATGTCCAAAGAGCACTAAAAGATTGCTTGCCCTTTGATCCAGCCATGCCATTGCTGTGTTTGTATCCCGGAGAGATCATAGGGAAAAAGATATGTACAAAAATACTTATAGCCATGCTCTTTGTGGTGGCAAAAAACTGGAAAACGAGGGAATGCCTGTCAATTGGGGAATGGCTGAACAAAGTGTGGTATCTGTTGGTGATGGAATAATATTGTGCTCAAAGGAATAATAAATTGGAGGAATTTCATGTGAACTGGAATGGCCTCAAGCAATTGATGCAGAGTGAAAGGAGCAGAGCCAGAAGAACACTGTACATAGAGACTGATACACTGTGGTAAAATCGAATATAATAGATTTCTGTACTAGCAGCAATGCAATGACCCAGGACAACTATGAGGGATTTATGGAAAAGAACGCTACCCACATTCAGAGGAAGAACTACAGGAGTGGAAACACAGAAGAAAAGCAACTGCTTAAACACATGGGTTGATGCAGACATAATTTAGATGTAGACTTTAGATGAACACCCTACAACAATTATCAATAATATGGAAATATGTCTTGATCAATAACACAGGAAGAAACCAGTGGAAATGTGCATTGGCTACTGGGGGGTGGGGATGTTGGGGGAGAAAGAGCAAGAACATGAATCATTTAACCATGGAAAAACATTTTTCTAAAAAATAAAAAAAGAAATAAAAAGAAATCTTACAAAGGTTAAAAGTAAGAGGATAAGAGCTGAAAACAACTTTAGTATTATTATTAAAGACCTTCCTTAAATATATATCCATACCTAATCTACCCAGGACAAATGCTTGAGATTCTTTGCAAAGATTGAGACATGAAAAATAAATTTTATATTTTAAGTAAAATTTTTATTCTGAACTTGAATATGAAAAAGAAGCATTTCTATAAACATTGTAGAAAATAGAAAGATACAGTGTATAAAATAGATCTCCATTTTATACAAATTGCTTATTTTACAAATGTATACACCTTAACCCAAAAGTTACTGTAGTTTTATAATATTAAAGCTTAAAATGATCACCTCATATAATTAAACTCCACATTATCTTTAAAACACTTCTTTCCTACATTCCATTCTCCTTCTCTCACCTTTTCTTCCCTCTTCAATTTTTCTTTCCTTCCCTTTCATTTTCCCCATATCTTCTCCTTCCCTTCTCTTTCCTTTTTTCTTTTCCTCTCCTACTTCTGGAAGCTTATTTTTTTGGTTGCTCATGGTTATTCTGGCTCCATGTTAGCTTTCCTCTTAATACATTCCACATCCTTATCATAGATTATTTTCCTTTGTTAAGTTTTATGTATTTCCAAACCTAACTCTTTATATTTACCTGTGTATTCAACTTTCCTTTGTACATTTCAGATAAAAAGGTAAACTTCATTGAATATCTGGTTCCTTCTTCCTTCATGTTTTAACATTAAAATATGAACCCAAGGCATGAGAAATTATAATTTCTACTTTCTTCTTCTTTCTTTCTATACTAGCTAATTTAATTTAATCCTTGCCATTCCCTTCTTCAAAACCTTAAAACACAACGAATCCACCCTAACACTGCTGTACTGTGGTCCACAACACTCCAGAATGATTTCTGAAACAGATTAAAATGTAATTCTGAAATATTTAACAAAACAAATTAGAATAAAATAAAATATAGAAAATATTAATAAATGTCTTTCTAAGCCAATATGTGGCTTCCAGGGATCTGTAATTATGATATAGAGGCTCCCTTTTCTATTTAAGTTTGACATCAACAATCTATTTCATTAATATATTCTATGATCCAATGACATTGACCTCCTTTCTATTCCTCATATATAAAAACCATGAAACCCTATATTTTCAGTGCCTTTTCCCCATGTCTAGAATGATTTGCCTCTTCATATTGAAATAGTTTATTTCCTATATTCTTTCAGTTCTAAACTTTTATACCATTTTCTTCGAGAGGATTTGTAATGCCAGCATCTTCCATCTGATATTATCACTCATTTCCATTGTATATATCTTATATACGTATATGTGTATGCATGTTGTCTTTCTCATTAGAATGTGAGTCTTTTGAGGGAATATACTTTTTTTCATCTTTCTATATTCAAGAAAAGTATATGACACATAATAAGTTTTTAATATTTATGTACTAACAATGAAGGTTCCTTTTCCCCCTAATTACTTGAAATTCTTTATATGAAATGTCTGTCTCCAAGACTAAGTATTTCAGAACAAAATTCTATTTCATTTTGTAGAAGATATTTCTTCACTGGTATTTCCCTGTCCTAATAACATCACAGATCTGGACAAGTTAGGACTAATGTTAAAAAATCATATGAAGTCATCTGGTTCAGCTTCCATTGTAATCTTATGGAAGAATCTTCTTTAAAAATCTTATTAGGTAGTAATCTAACTTTTCTTTAAATTTTAGTATTTTCTTTTTGATGTTATTATATACTCTTGTTGCATTGGAATAAGTCATTAGGAATGTCAATTAGTTCATCATTAAGACTGTTGCCAACATTTTAAAATGATTTCTTTACTGTGTTGTGTTATACTGACATAAAACCATTGATTGAGTTTTTACTGACTTGCTAATTAAATATTGGTTAATGTTCTCTCTGTTTGCACAGGTTATTTGGTATAAAATATTTTATTTAATATTCTCTAGAACTTTTATTAAGCAAACAAACCTATTTTTCCTCCCTCTCTAAAATATCTCTCAAAATATTCTCTTTCCTTCTGCCATCTGAAAACTGATTTGTCTCATTTTCCTGAAATTCTTGACCAAAACTCATGTGCATTTTCTTTGAAACTTTGTCTCATAATTAAAATAATTTGCATATGTTATTTAACATGCTATTGCTCCATAGTTGATGGAGTATTATTTTATTTGCTTATATGCATATATATGTAATAAGAAATTACCACCTCTTAATGTTTGTTTCAAAGCTACTATATATTTTTATCTGACTAATATCAAGAGAGTTTTGGAAAAGGAAAAAAAAGAAACCATGTCAAATTTGGTTAAGATTTGTCTTCTCTAACCCTTCAGACCCAAGAGGAATCAAAATTACTGAACATTTCCATTTTGACTGTCTGGAAACTCATGAATCTAATTAAAACAGGTTTCTTTTTTATCATCCTGACATCTCTCAATATCCATACTTCTATCAATGACTACATTATTCTTCTAGTTACCCATTTTTCCTCATTCCTGCCTTTATAAATCTAAATCAATTGCTAGTCAAGTCATATAAATTTTATGAATATAATATCTTAAACTCTGCCTCTCCTCTACTTTTTTTGTCATCACCACAGTTCAGAACCTTAAGACCTTTTGAATGGACTATTACTATTGCTTCCTAAATAGTTTCTCAGAATCCATTTCAAATCCAATAAAACATTTCCTGAATATAGTTGCCAAAATTAGTGTCCTTTTGAGTAGATTTTACTATTTAGTTCCCTGGCTTTTTGTTGCCTAAATGATAAATGCAAATTCTTTAATTTCTTTTAGAATTCAGGGTGTCCCACAGGATCCCTCATCTTAACTTTTTGGTCTGATTTTACCTGATATTCCCCTTCTCATGCTCTGTCTTCTATAAAAACGAAACTGCTAGCTTTTCCTATCAATCAATCAGTCAATCAATCAGTATTAGTATTACATGCCAGGCACTATACTAAGCACTGGAGATACAAAATGAGGCAAAAGACAGACTCAGTCCTCAAAGAGCTTATAAATTAACTGGGAAGACAACATGGAACCAAATCTATAGTAGACATGTTATATAGGTGAAGAATAGGAAATAACAAGGGGAAGGTTTTTAAGAGTATTTGGGAAAGATTTCTTGTAAAAGTTAGATTTTACTTAAGACTAAGAGGAAGCCAGGTTGGTCAATAAATGGATGAGAAGAAGGACAACACTTCAGGCACAGAAGAGAGCCCAAGAAAGTGTCTTGAGCCAAGAGTCTACTCTGTGGAATATACATAAGGTCCCCTTCACTGGATCATCAAATACGAATAGAGAAGAAAGGTTAAAAAAAACAACAGGAAAGTTAAGAGGAAGCAAGGTTGTGATGGAATTTGAATGCCAAATGGAGCATTGTATACTTAAACTTGGATGCAATAGGATGTCTCTGGAATTTATTGGACGGAAAGAGGTGATAAGACCAGACTAATGTTTTAGGAAAAATGCTTTAGTGTCTGAATGGAAATATATATTGTAATGGAGAGGGACTAGGGATAGACAAACTTATTACTGCATTCTCTCACCTCTGTGCTTCTAATACCTCAGTATTCTTTCCTCTTAATTTATCAATGAAATAATTCTCTTTCCTCAAATCCTAAATGTGAGGATACTTTATGTTCTTCATGAATATTTAATCATGATTATCTCATGACAAGAGGGGAAAGAAAAGACTGAGTAACAAAATCCTGAAGGAAACTTAATTCAAAAGGGTCAGCAACATGATGGGGTCAAATAAAAGTATTTTTAAAGTTAGGAAGAAAGTAATGATAGTATAATGCTGCTGACGCAAAGAGAAAAGAAGGTATCCTGTAGAGGATATGGCCAAAATTAAGTTCTGAATAATGATCAAAAAAGATGAAAATTTAAGAATTTTGAGTGAATGAGATTATTTTGGGCAGGATTTTTTTTGTGCCTCCTTTATCAAGCTGTTGATTCCAGTATCACTCTCATTTCTTATCCCAATTTTAATTTTTTGAGCTTCTCCATTACTTCTTTCTGAGCTTGAGAACAATTAATATTTTTCTTGGAGACTTTTGATGCCAAAGTATTGACTTTCTTGTCTCCAAAGTTTGTGTTTTGGTCTTCCCTGTCATCAAAATAACTTTCTTTGTTGTTTCTTCCTTCCTTCCTTCCTTCCTTCCTTCCTTC
>NC_058132.1:585906485-585924356 GCF_016433145.1 Gracilinanus agilis | reverse complement strand
CTTTTTTCTTCCTTCCTTCCTTCCTTCCTTCCTTCCTTCCTTCCTTCCTTCCTTCCTTCCTTCCTTCCTTCCTTCCTTCCTTCCTTCCTTCCTTTCCTCATTTTCCAATCTTTTACTTTCATTTTAATTTTAAAAACTGATGAATTTGAGGTCTGTAATTGAAATGAAGTGAGTACTTGAGGTTTTTTGTGCAATTACTTTCAGCACTGGCTCTGGGAACTTACCAATTTTCAGTTCTTTCAAGGTGGTATGATATAAGGACAGGTGTGTTTAATATCTTTCAGGCCTGTGCCCTGGTCTGGGGGTAATCATAAACATTCTTTTCCACCTTGGAGCTGTGACTAGGATCTACTGCTCTTCTTTGGCCAAAATAGCTGTTGTATGCTAGTGTTCCTTTTCCCATTGAAAGGATGCCCCAGGACTGCAACCTGGATCTGTAAATGTGATGTAACAAGAGACTTGTACTCAGACCCAGCAAAAGAAGCCCCCTCTAAATTATTGCTGAGAAGCTGTTAGACTCCCTTTACTCCCTTTGCTGCCTCCTCCTCTGTGCCCAGGGCCTCTTGTTGTTGTCTCAGTGTAGCTGCCCTAGTGTACTACGCTACACGTCCACCTTCCTTAGATCCCTCCTGCTGGCCATCTAAATTGTTTTGAACTGAAAAATTACTTTGCCATAACTTTTTGTGGGTTTTACTACTCTAGAGTTCATTTGAGGCCTTATATCATAGTTTTTGGAGAGTAATTTGGTGGGGATCAGATGGATCTGTTTATCCACTCTGCCTCCTGAAAGCCATTTCTTTATCATCCTGAAACCTTATTTTATGGATGAATCTTTGTCCCTAAACACTTGAGATTGAACAAGGTCAGTTATGGTTTAATAGAAATCTATCTAGTGGGCAGGTTTGCCTACAATGAGCAAGGAAGAGAACGTTGAAAAACTTCACACTTGATCCTCAACACAAATCCATCCTGAGGACAAAAGTTCAATTTTGAATTTAGTATCCTTTCCCCTCTTTCTTCTTTGGTGACCAAATCCAAGTTTCAGTATTCAGTGTACACTCTTTTAAAAAGAGAGGCAGAGAATTTGGGGTGCTTCACAAGTTGAATCTGATATATGAAGCTCATGTCATAGTGCCCTTCAAGAATGAATTTCCCAGAAAAGTTAAGCAAAGATGCACACTCCAATTCACTGAGCTCCTCACACAAAGTCCTAAAAGTCTGAAGAGAACAGAAGCTGACTCATCAAAAAACAAGGCAGTGTCAAAGCATCTGGGAGGGTGCTGGAGGGAATAATTTTTCATTGTATTAGATGCCCTGGTAGGTACTATTGTCTCTTGATTTTATAGTCTTATACCATGCTAATCAGATTTTGAAAACGGATATGGCATTCTGGAGAACTGAAAAAAAAAAAGAAATATTGCAATTCCTGACCTACTGAAAAGTTTGAAGGCAGGAAAAAGTCTATGGGGAATTCAAAACCTTGTGGGTATGCACCCTTCGGTTTCCTTTTTCCTTCCGTTACCAGTTGTAGGTGGAAAGGGATTTGAAATCATCATCAGCTAAAAGCATATCTGAAACAAGAGCAATGAGACAGTAGGCTAAGACTAGCAGTCTCAGTGTATCTTCAGCTTGAAAGTGCTGTTACTAAACCAATGCTATAAACAATTACACATTCTAGCATATTTACAATTGAAACTATTAATTTCAAAAGCATTAGATAGTGTTAAACTGACTCCTTTATTAGTTGAAATGAACCAGCTTACCTTGCCTTCAGGATCAGATTGCCTGATAATTTTTCAGCCAATTGGGTTTTATAAGGGCTATCTTGGGGAAGAAAAATAAGTTTTAAAGCTCTCCTCAAAGATCTCCATCAATTTTTACCATTTTATAGGTGACAAAAATGAAACAGATAGGTAAGTGACATATTCAATACAGATCATTACTGGAAGAGTCAGAATTTGAACTCACATTTTCCAATTCCAAATTTAACACTTTTTCTTCCATTACACCATTTCTGCTACTAATTGGAAAAATTGCCAAGCCTTCCTTATGTTAATAAGAGTCTAGAAATGGGCTTTGCCAATTTTCCTGGCAAATGAAATATCTTGTAATTTTCTTTATTCATTTTATCAGATATTGATGAAAAATCATTCCACAATATTAAAATTGTTTTATAAGCCAATCAATCCAACCAGGAGTAAGCATTTTGCAAATATATACTCCTTGTGAATGTGTGTGTGAGTGTGTGTGTGTGTGTGTGTGTGTCTTTGTGTGTGTGTGTGTGTAATATTTTACTTGGTTTGGGGGATTGGATTATAGAATAATAATACTTGGCCCAAAGATAAAGAGCACTTAAAAAACTTACATAGCACTTTTGTCCCAAAATCCCTCTGAGACATTTAGTTCAAATATAGTTATTTCTATTTTGTATATAAAGAAGCTATGCTTTAGCAGATTTAAGGATTTGTCTGAGGTCAGATAGTTAGTTGATATGATAGCAAACACTCAAGCATTCATTTTCCCTCTCCAAATCTAGTTTTCTTTCTTACTAGGCTTCCCTGTAGAGGCTAACTTTTAAAATGTTGGCCTATTCCCCCCTTTCTCCCTAGTCCTCACTACATAAAAAAGTAGAGAATCCTTCTTGTATATACTTTCATAATTTTTACTACTAAGTGGAATGGGAAATGTGGCATGGTGGTGCACACATCAATAATCTCTGCTGGTATATGGAAGTGTTCAGAGTAGATGAATACCTCATTGGAGGGGTTTGCTGAGCCCTTTTTTCAGGGCTTCTTTCCTCCTTTGGTGTCCTCCTGGCACCTTGCTCTCACTTGTGGCTCCAAGAAGCTGTAGCATGCACAGTGGCCTCACTGTTCAAAACTTTCTGGGTAGACAGGCTGAACTACGTTGAGGGTAAATAATAGATCTTAAACCCCATTGGTAATTTAGAAGCATGTCTGCTCCAAGCACGTGAAGGTTTCCCCACTCATCCCTAGAATGGGCAGGTAAGAATAATTTGTTCCAGAGCCATGAAGGCAATGGAAACAAGTGCTGTGGGGCTCTGGGAGCTTGGTCAGACACTGAACAAGCCAAGGTGACCCACTGCCTCCTGTACTCTTGCCAGTCATCTTGGCACTGGACTTCCATGACTCTGGAAGAAAGAGTGAGTTTGATGACTGTGTAAAGTCTGCCTTACTTAAATCCAATTCACACACAAATTAAGACATCACTGCATGGCATCATTTATCCTCTTCAAAAACAAAATCGAAACAACAATATTCTTGCTAGTTGGGGATTCTGAAGCTCCTGGATTTCTTGAGTTCAGGAATTCTGAGCAGCAATAGGGCTAAAACTTAGTGAATGTCCTTAGATTCACTGGGCTGCCTAAGAAGGACCAAAATGGCTCAGGTTGGGAAAATATTATAAGTAGTGCAGATCAATTTCGACGTTGGGACTGTGAATAACTACTATACTTCCAGACTGGTTAAGATATGGATACCCAATCTGAAGACAAGCAAGCAAACAAGCAAGAAAAAAAGAAACTTTACAGGAAAAAAGGTTTATGCTAAAGAAATATGCAAGGTGGAGGAAAATGAAAACAAACATAACTCAATTATTCAATACACATTTATCAAAAGGCAATGCCTCTGGTGATACAAAATGAAGAAAAATAAGAAGATTCTCTATTATGAAAGATTGTATGTAGGAAATAACATCTGAGCTGGGCTGTAATGGAAATTAAAGAATTCTAAGAGGTGAAGGTTATGAGGAAGTACATTCCATGGATAGGAGAGAGAGACTCTATGCAGTGGTCCAAAGGAGATGGAATATTGCTTAATGAACAGTTTTTTGACCAGGTTGGCTGGGATTTAGAATGTATGAATGAGGGTATAATGAAATAAAGATACAAATAAAGGTAGGAAACAGATTCTAGTGATCCTTCAATACCAGTTTAAGGATTCTGAAATTTATCCTAAACACAACAGGGAGGGAGACACTGAAAATTTTTGAGTAGAGGAATGATTCAGACAGTCCTCAGGTTATAAAAAGATAATGTTGGCAGCTGATTTGGTTGGTTGTTGTCTTTTGTAGTTGAAGAGAACCAAAATGTCTTCATTATGTTGAGTTCAGGGTACAGTGTGTCCAATTGTGGCTATTTGCACCAATATGAGATTGGAACCAATGTGAGCTTTACCACAGGTTAGGCACAAATAGCCTATATGAACATTTTGGATAGAGATGTCTGTAAATCAGTGCAATTTATATTTTTTGAGCCCCTGAAAATCTGTTTTGCTTTTAGAGCACAGTGACTTTAATGCAGGCATATGATGCTAGACAGTGCTGTGCCACTCTCCCCTGTGTCTCACAATTAATGTCTTTGGGATGCATACAAACTTTTTTACTAGATTAGATTTGATTTTGAAACCTATACCACCCCCATGGGGCTCATCCTAGCAACCAGTTCTGAAAAATGTGTATCCAGTTCCCACTTTTTTGGGTTGGCTTTCATTTGCCAGGCTTGTTTTCACTCAGGGCTGCCATTGAGACATAATACCTACTTAGTTCTCTTCTACCAAAAACTGTCTTTCAGCTCTACTAGACTTCATGTTGTCCATATGCATGAACACATGCCATGTACAAATTGGAATTGACTTTGCAAAAGTTTGTTTTTTTCCACGTTACATATTGATAGAATTTTCAATAGCTATTTTATTGCATTTATGATCTTTGTTCTCTTTCACCCTCCCACTTCTCTCCCCTCCATGAGATATCAGGTAATATGATACAGGTTGTAGATATGTTATTATACAATATCTATTTTCACGTTTGTCATGTTGGGAAGGGAGATACATATCACTTAACAGTTGAGAAAAATTCAGGTAGAGAATAAAGTGAATAATGGCACACTTCAATCTGCGTTCAGATTCTATTTCTTGCTTCTATCCTACTGGATAGCTTTTTTCATCATGAGTCCCTTGGAGCTGATCTGGATCCTTTCATTCCTGATAATAATTAAGTCATTCACATGGATCACTATTTTTTATTTCTGTTACCATGGACAATGTTCTCCTGGTTCTGCTCACTTCACTTTCCATCACTTCATAAAATTCTCTCCAAGTTTTATTATCTTTTTGTTCATAATTCCTTATGGTGCAAAAATGTCCCACTGCACTCATATGCCACAGCTTTTTTCAGTCATTCTTCATAGATGGACATCCCTTCGATTTACAGATCTTTACCACCACTACAAGAGGTTTTTTTTGTGTGTATTTTATATGTGTGTTTCAACCACAAAATAGGATCCCTGTCTGTTGAGATAAACTGGACAAGGATGCTGTCCAGTGAGAAGATGACTCTATGCCCAGAGCCACAGAGTTAGTGTCGAGTTATGACTACAGCTCCTTGTACCTGCTGCTTTGTCACTTGTCCATTGCCATAGATTTTTGAGGAAAAATTATTAGTAAAATAGTAAAATATCTTTTGACTCAGAAATAAATTGGATTTAATTGAGGCAGAGTTGCATAAAGTCCTCAGTCTTACTTTCATTTCCAGTCATCAGAGTCCAATGACAAGTCATGATGACTAGAAATGACTCAGGATGAAATATTAAAAATTAACATGGAGTCATCATATTCCAGTGTTGGTGAATTTTTTGTCAGTCATATACTTTTATTATACTTATAGGAACTCATTTTTATTTGCTTTAGTTAAAATTTCATTCTTTTAAAATAGATAACAGAAGTGATGAGGAAATGTTAATTTTGCATTAATCTGACCAAGAAGAGTCTAGGAAAACTAGACATGTTCAAATGCCCATGTTTTATTAGGGAAGAATAATATTCAAAGAATTCAAGAGAAGAATAAATAGATGCCATTGTCCTAAATGCTATAGGAAAAGTTAATTCAAATGTTATACAAAGTTTAAACAATACAATTTTAACAACAAACAGAAACTATTCTGATGAAGAATAAAAGTAGAATAGTTCCTTCCACTCAGGGTTTCTTTTTAAGTCATGTCCAGAAGATGAAAGCAAAGATAGGTGTCTCTGAGGATAATTTGAAAAGAATTGCATGGTTCCCTAAGAACAGTCTCAAGAGAACTAAATCTCAAAATGAGCTTAAATTGGAGTGGAATGCTAAGGACAACAAAAAGAACTTCTTAAAAACTTTGTTGGGAATAGGAATCCAAGAAAGATAAGACTACTCTTTAATATAAATGGGGTATTAAAAAGAAAAGACAAAAAGCAAAATTACACAATTAGGATTAATTTAAGAGTTGGAAAGGGTCATTTAGTCAAATCTCTTTATTTCACAGTTTGGAAAATTGTTTTTTGTTTAAATGACTTGCCAAAGGTCAAGTGGATTAGGCAGTATTTGAAACTAGGTCCAATTCAGACTTCTTTTGACTGAACTATATTTCAAATAAAACACTGAGCAGAGTCTAAAGAAATAGTACCTCTTACACAATAAGTGTTCTCAATGAAAATTGTGATGATGATATGATTTTCTTGAAAGTGTATTTAATGAGTAGATATGGCAACAGGAATTATTATAGAAATAACCAATTCCCCCAAAACTGGGAACAATGCAAGGATCCACTACAACTCCAAAGGACTCATGAAAATAAAGTTTATCCATCACTATAGAAGGAACTTGTGAAATCTGAATGCAAATTGAAACATAACATTTTAACATTATTTCCTTCATGAATTTTTTTTCTTATATAGCATATGTCTTCTTTCACAACACAATGAACACAGAAATATATGCTGTATGGTAGAATATAACTCATATAATATTACTGGCTATCTCAGGGAAGGGGTAGAGATAGAATATATATTGCAATATAGAATATATATCATAAAATATCAGAAAACCATTTTTTTAAACATTGTATCTGCAAGTAATTAGAAATAATATAATTAAAAATGAAAAAAATCAATACGTTTCCTCTTTCCAAACTCATGGCGCCTTTTCTTGTTTCCCATAAACTTTCAGCTATCATGGGTTGTGGCTCAGCAATCACACTTGGCAATTTGTACAGGCCATTTACCGTTGTACTGACTGACTCTCTTATATGTCAGTCTTAAAAGCATAAGCAGCTTCATCCTTTTTTTGTGTATCCAGTTCATTCCTTTTCATCAAGAGCCTCAAATAGGTTCTTCATTTGATACTGCAATTGTTTTTTTTCCCTCCTCAACCTTCAATAATGACCTATAATCTATTTATTTCTGTGTCTCTGTGTCTCTGTTTCTATCTCTGTCTCTTTGTCTCTCTCTCTCCATCCACCCCATCATCATCTATCTACTCATTTATTAACCATGATATAAATAACATGATTACATAGTGCCAGTCATCACAATTTCTCCTATATAATTCCAGAGGATTTCAGGTTTATTTTTTAAAGTAATTATGAGTAGTATTTAGACTTCAATCCTAAGTACCATGTGAAAGCTACTGTCCTAAAATAATTCTCAATGTAGTCTAATATTATTAAATGGAAGGGAAAAGATGAAAAGCTGGAAAAAGAAGGCACCAGGAGAAAAGCACAGATAAAGCAAATCAAGGTAATGAAAGATAAACAAGGGAAAAAATAATAAGGTAAGACAAGCAAGACAAAATACAACCAAAGTTAGATAAAATGATAAAGCAAGTGTATAATTTTTAAGAATAATAATGCTTATTTTTGAAAAATTATAATATCTACTCAAACCAGGAGATGTGTATTTAAATCACCACCAAAAATAAAAACGAGCACGAATAATCAAAATTAGGAAAGTCAAAGTAAATTGACTAAAAGACTCTAGAATTAGACTCAGAACTAGAAATATGATTTGGTTTCTGATCATACTTAAATGTTCAGGTTTTTTTCCCTGATGCATTACATATATATTTCAAAGAATGAAGGTAACTTAGACAAAACCCCAGAGAATTATGTAAATCTGTATGGGCACACGTTATCTGAGAGCTAATGCTGTTATGCAGAGAGCATCCTGATCCAAGTCTTTTGAGGAAAGTATCCCTTTGCTTCTAATGAACTAGGGAATGACAGTGCCAATTGTGTTGATATATTTGAAACTTTCTGTTCTTTTCCTGATGAGTCTTTTGTTCTGCCTCTTTACATGTATGCTTCATTGGTCTTGCCACAGTCCTCTTGAAGGGCACATCAGTAACAAAGTTGACAATATTTAGTCTTAGATTATCACAAAACATTAACAATATTCAGGTACATCATTTGATGCCACCATTGATGGAAGGACAAAATCCATGATCTTAGTCTGCAAATATTTCCTGGCATTTACTCAATACAGCCAGAACTCAGCTCCATAATAAACTGCCACACTAGTTTTTTGCTGCTTGTTCCAGTGAGGTCCCAAATTTGCAATTAAGCATTTAAGAAGCAGGGTTACTGTGATCCTTATTCAAGCTTTAAAAAAAGATTAGTAGTAAATTGAATACTGATACACAAAGTGAATTAGAACATCAAATAATTCTGGAATAATAAACTTTAAAGAGTGTGCCAATTTATGTTTAGCATGCAAAAGGCAAGGTTTGTACATGAAACCCAAAGCACCAGGCTGTGTATATAATTGTGTGAAAATTAATGGGAGGGGCATATGATTGTAATATTTTTTGAAGTAACTTGACTAAGTCAAATTCAGTTACTACACTAAATTCTAAAATAGATGTTATTCTCAACTGGCAAATATATTATTTAAAATGGTTACATTTAAAGGGGGTAAATAAAGCTTAAAGAGAGAAATTTAAAATAATTCTTTCTCCATTTTAATAATACAAGTGGAAAACTAGTAACAGGGACAAAGAAAGGAAAGGCAGTTTTTTTTGAGTACTTTCTTAAGAGCAAAAAGTTTGAAATAGAGGAAAAATATAGATCTTGTTTGTTTAATTTAGGTAGAATTGAGAAATTTAGGGCAAATACAAAACCTAGGTTAAGCCATGAAGAGAAATATGATATGAAGGCTGCTTTACTCAGTGGGGAGGAAGAATGAATTCAAAAGAATACACCAGAAAATGAGAAGTCCATAAATAAATGTAATTGAGAACACCAAAAGGTAAGAAATACCCCAGTGGAGAGAACCAACTGCACAGAAAATCTTCAGGTTAGAGAATGCATACAGAAACAATAGTTCTGGATGCTATCTTGTCCCCACAGGGAAACAAAGGAGTTCTTCTTTCTCATGTCCAGAGAGAAATGAAAGAATCAGCATCATAATTGGCAGAAGGATGCCCTGAAAAATCCAAAGCTTCACGGTTCAGATAGAGCTTGGAGAGTCAGACCTTGGGGAATATGCATCAAACATAGGAAGGGAAAAAATAAACCAGAAGTGAAAAGGTAACATAGCTTCAACTTGACCCAGGTTGAAAAAGACATAATGACATAGGCATTATAGACATTCCTCACTAGAAACTTGGTGATTATTACTTGTTTTTTTTTTTTCAGGAAAAAAAATTGTAGCTTATCTAAGACAAAAGATAAATGGTTATTTACTATTAAAAAGAAAAGTAAAGTTGTAATTGCATAAGACTTTAATGATGCTATTTAATCCTATTTGGTATAGCTTCAGGGTAAAGGCATTACCTGCTAAAGTTAATATATTTTGTCCTTTAGATATATAGCTATCTAGAGGCTAAGGGAGTAGATACATTTTTATCAAGTATGAAAGTAAATATTACCATGTGTCTGCTATTGCATTCATAAAGATGTTGTACAAAGACAAGATTAAAGGGTACCTTGAGTGGGAAAACTTACCCAGTCACCCTGGACCCCATAGGTTTTGATTTTTGGGATGGGTATTCTAATAATTAAAAATTGGTTTGACAAAAATAATAAAGAATTGTTGTGGTAACCATTTAGAAAAGTTAAAATTAAACTATGAGTCGGTAGACTGTTAGTAGCTTTATTTACATCAAGGTAGAGATCTTAAAACGGGAAATATAGGAAGGAGGTAGAAAATATCACCTAGTTAAAAATGCTCTACATCCTAATCCTAGTGCCTCCAGACTGCCAATTTGATTCTGAAATCGAATCTCTCCAGAATACAAAGTCTGGATCAGGAAGCCGAAATCAGAAGAGCCAAAAATGCTGAAGAAACCACTGAGAACCTTCAGTGCACATGAGGCCAAGATGGCCAAGAATAAATCCAAGAATTCAACAAGCAATGAAGAGAGCCAAGAATCCAGAGAGCATGAAGAGCCCAAGAATGTGCCAAGCATGAAGAGAGAGAATTTCTCTCAGGCTCCCTCTTATATACGGTTTTCTGTACCCATCAGCTCTCCTCCTTACATCTCAGGAATCAATATTAGCACTGTGATGGCAGTGCTTGTGGTCTGTTAGGGTGTGAACTTCCTTTGTTAGTAACTTACTAAGTGTTAAGTAGGGATACTTTAAGTTCTTGATTCATTAACTTAAAAATAGATCAAGGGAATAAACATTCCCTTTCACAGTTACCAAATTTCAAAATATCAACATGTCCTTTCACTGTCAGTCCCCAAAGAGGCTTACTATATATTAATTTAAGTTTAATTGTTAGGAAGAATGAGTTACTTTGGTGTTATTTCCTTGGCAAATTCATGAAACGTTCATTTTGGAAGGGACCTTGGAAAGACTCTTTTTAATTTTTTTTCTAAAAATATAAGAAGTAATCATTTGTCCTACTTAAAAAATTCTCTCATTGAACTCCCATAACTTAGAATCACTAGGCTTTTTTAAAAAATTCAGTGGGATTTCTGAGTTACATGACCAATAAGAGAGAAAAAAAAGACATTCCCCTTAGTCCTTATCACAAATAGGAACTAAAGTTTAAAAAATGAAAGTGGAGTTTTGTTTTAAGAAGACAAGGGGATAAAGTAGAAAGTGAAATTTAAAGAAATCAGAGAAGTGCTGGTGACACAAGAACAGACTTTAAACAATTGAACTAAAGACTACATGTCACTTCAAGGTGAATCAATGCATTTTGTGGAACTACATTTCAGAATAGAAGAGCAGAGAAAAGAAGAAAGAGGAGGTAAAGGTCTGAGGGAATTCTGTGAAATAGTCTAATCAAGTTTACAGATGATGAAGGCAGGAAGATTCTAGTAGTATTCATGTAATCCCTTGTATTTGCATTATCTAAGAATGGTTGTTATAAAATAAAGTTTCATTGCACTTTATTATGTAAAAACTATTCTTAGTTCATAAGCCATACCAAAGGTGTATGTGGATGGTGAGTTTGTAGGCTGACTGTGTTTGGCTATTGGACAATAGTTTACCAAACCATGAAGATAAGTTATAAGGGAATTTGAGAGATAGAAAAAGGAAGACTTTGTAACAGTGCTAATAAGAGAGTCCTTTAATAGAGGGAGGATATTCCACTGAAGAATTCTTCCATTTCATTTAAGGTATTTATCTGCAATGAGAGATAGGGATCTTATATTGGGTTTAATTCGCAGAGAATTTGTATACTTCTTACATAATGTCATCTAACAATGGAAAATATCTGGTAACAGCAGAAGAGAAATTGAAGCTCCAGGTCAACCAGCAACGAGAAGAGTGATAAGGCACTGATGCAGAGAGGAGAATGCATTGAAATGGCAAAAAAAAATATTATGGGAGGGCAGAAGATAAAATGTAGCCATGGGTTCAATTGAGACCCAAGGTAATTTTTAACATTAGACAATTCTTCTGTATTGATAACTTATCTCACCAACTTCCATGAATGAGGCACATCAGGAAAAAAAAAGATGGGATGAGTTTTACTATGACAGTAACAAAGAAATTGCCTTAAAGAGAAAGTTCCAACTTGGTACATCAGAAGATTTAATGTCATAATGAATACAAACATATTAAAGAAAAAATAAGCATGTAGAACCTAAATCAGTGTATCAAAGATATATCAATGGTGATGACAAGGTAAAGGAACTTTTAAAAATTTTAAATTATTTAAATAATTGATTTAGAATATTTTCTCATGGTTACATGATTCATGTTCCTTCCCTACCCTTCTCCCTCCTCGCCTCCCAGAGGTGACGAGCAATTCCACTGGGTTTTACATGTATCATTGAGGAACTTTTCTTTTTAAGTGAAGAAATAACAAATGAAGTAAGATAGGAAGAGAAAAGAGAGGATTTTGAACTAATCACTTAACTGAGGTTGAGTAAAGGAGGGGAGAGAGAAAGATATAACTAGATAATGAAAAAGAAAGAAGAAAAGCAAAGCAAAAAATAATGTAAAACTTCATAACTAAGAAAAATATCAGCAAATATGCAAGACAGTTACAATGACTAGAGTAGTTATCAAACTTTGCTAAGCAAAGAACCTCCATAATAGCAAATACCTTGAGTCACCTTGCCAAAATATTTTTAACAGTAACTACCAAAAGACCATTGGTCACCAATAGGAAGACTGCATATCCACTAGCCAATAACTTCCTGAGAGTCTCATCCTATTCTAAAATTTCAATTAGAATGAATCAGCAGAGATCCTCAGGTTCAGGCAACTCTCTTTCCATCACCTGGTCCAGCTTGACCCAGATAAGAACACTTCATAGAGTTTTACTTGGTCTGGGTATCCAAATCCTTCTGGAGTAAGAATGTAGTGTTGCACTGACACTAGAACCCAGCAGACATGACCTGTTTCCATCTTCCCTGATTACTCTTCTTTGTAGTGAGTATGATTTCTTAATAAATCATCTTGTTCTCTTTGTCCTATCTTTTTTCTCTATTCCATATTTCCTTGCATTAAACATTGGTGCCCTGAAACCCATTAAACCTGTGCTAAAACAGGAGTGAATGTGTGCTGGGGATTGAGACAATGGAGAAGTCAAGTGAATGGGGTTTCAGCAAAATAGATAAAACAAAAAAAATGGAAATAAGATGCTAAATTAAATGAGAAATGAGAATGAGAAAATCTAATAAAATTCTAGTCACAAATGAAGGAAAATAAAAATTAAGTTTCACAATTTCAAATGTGAATGGATTAAATAATTCAATAAATTGAAATAATTATATTGGGTTAATTAACAACCCTTTTTTTGTCCCTTCAGCTCCATTTCTTAGTCCCCCTGGCTTCCTTTAAGAATTAAGTCAAATCTCACCCTCTGTAGATCTTCCTTCTTCTCAGCTGTTACTACTCACCAAGAAATTTACTAATCACTGGGTTTAGAGTCAGAAAGACCTAAGTTCAAATCCAGATTCAGACACTTATTAGCTGTGTGAGCCTAGGCAAATCACTTACCTTCTCTTTGCCTCAGTTTCCTTGACTATAAAAAAGTATAATAAACATCTGCCTCACAGGGTTTCTGTGAGAATCAAATGAGGTAAAACATCTTAAAAGTCCTAGTTACTTACATGTTAGCATCTAGATGGTATAGTGAAAAGAGTACTGGGCTTGCAATCAGGGTAATCTGCATTCAACTCCTTCCTCAGATGACCATGGGAAAGTAATTTAATCTAAATTAAACTGATTTTCCTAGTCTTTAAATTGGGTATCAAAGTTCATATCTAAAAAGATTATTGTGAAGATCACATCTGATGATATGTATGTATATACACATATATGTAGAATCATATACATATATATGTAAAATACATAACCTTACAAGTGTTTTTTCTTTCACAAACACCCATTGCAGCCAAGATTAGTAGGCAAACAACAAACTGGTGGTAAACCAAATGTTTCTGCCAAAGGTATCATTTCTCAAAACAATAGAGAACTGAGTCAATTTTATAATACAAATAATTTTTCTAATTGATAAATGGTGAAATGACATGAACAAGAAATTCTCAGGTAAAGAAATTAAAATTATTTTTAGTCATATGAAACAATGCTTGAAGTCAATATTGATTAGAAAAAAGGAAATTAAAAACACTGGGGCTCAAGCTCATATCTATAAAATTGTCTAAGATGACAAAAAAAGAAAAATAATAAATGTTGGAGGGGATGTGGGGAAATTGAAGCACCAATACACTACTGGTGAAACTGTGAATTACTATAACCACTTTGGAGAGCAATTTGGAACCATGCCCAAAAGGCCATGAAATTATCTTTCCTCTGCAGTAGTAATACCACTACTTGGTCTCAATCCCAAAGAGATCAAAGAAAGGTGAAAAGAACCTGCTTGCACAAAGATATAAATAGAAACTTTTTTTTAATGGTGGCAAAAATTTGGAAAGTGAAGGAATATCCAGCAATCAAGGAATGCCTGAACAAGTTGTGTTATATGATTGTAATGGAATACTGTTTACCCATAAGAAATAAAAAACAGGAAGATTACCCCCCCAAATGGAATGACTTATATAATGCAAAGTGAAGTGAGCAGAACCAGAATAATATTATATACAATAACAGCAACAATGTACTATGATATATTTCAAATAACAATTATTATCAGCAATGCAAGGATCCAAAAAAACTCTAAAGGGCTCCTAATGACAAAGGTTGTCCTCCACTATAGAAAAAACTAGAGTATGGATATAGATTGATGAATTATCATTTTCCACTTTATCTCCTTCATGACTTTTTTTTTCTTGTATAAGTGGTATGTGCCTTCTTTTACAACATGGTAAACATGGAATTATGTATTGGATTTCAGAGTATGCATGATGTATATCATATTACCTGCTGTCTCAGGAATGGGGGAGTTGAAGAAGAAAACATGGATCACAAAATGTCAGAAAATGATTATTGGAAATTTTATCAGCATTAAAAAAGGAAAGAAAATGAAAAACATTTCTATATGTCTATGCATATAAAAAAGCATTTTCAAACTTCAAAGTACCATATAATGAGGAGTTTTATTATTACTGTTGTTATTGTTATTATTATCTATTTCCATTAGAAAATATCCTCCTTGAATGCAGAAACTCAAAAATCTAAATTGTTTTGCCCATTACTGGATCCATAGCAAATACTCAATAAATGCTTGTTGACTGACTGGCCCCAAAGCTTTTGTAACAAAAAAATTCATTCAAATAGGATAAGAAGAGAAGTGATTATTGAGAAAAAATTGTCTCAAACACTTCTGATAAGAATATGGAATCCAAGGTATTTTAGCATCAAACACAATTATACAAAACCAGGGACCAATAAACAAGTTGATAAATGATATGGATAAAATGTTTTCAAAAGAAGAATTATGAACTATTAATAACCATTTAACAGTGTGCTCTGATGCTCCAAATCTCTAATAGTAAGAGCATTGTGAATTAAAACAAAAGTATGCTTTCACCTCAAATACAAAATTTGACCAAAATGACAACAGATGGAAGCAATCATTGATAGAAGGGTTGTGAAAAACAAGTATACTAATGAGCTATTGATGGAGCAATGAATTGGTCCAGCTATTCCAGAAAGCAGATGCAATTATGTGAAGAGAATGACTAAAATGTCCACTCATTTATCCAGAGATTTCCCTGATATTAGCATATCTCAAAAATTATATACCACCAAATATTCATATGTGCCCTTTTACATTATCAAAAACTGGGAACTAAATAGATTCCCATCAATTGTGGAATGTCAAAATAAGTCATCATGCATTCATATAGTGGTATATTATTGTAATTTGAGTAAGGAATATGATGAATAGAGATAGAAACATGAATGGTGCAAAATACAATCAGCAGAACAAGAGAAAACATACACAATGAATTTTTTAAAAAGTACATGGAAAGGTCAACACTATTAAACAATTACAACTGAATACTGTGAAAGTATAATGAGTACAAAGAGCCCCAAAGGAAAAGGAAAAAAAAAGCATCTTTTTCCCTTCTTTGTAGTGGCAGGGAATTGTATTTTGAATGTAATAATATTTTTTAGCTTTATTGGTTAGTTTTACTGAAAATATTTTCCTCTTTTCAAACAAATATTCTTGTAATGGATTCTTCTCTGGGAGGGTGAAAATGGAGTTACAGAATAGAGTGGCGATGTAAAAATGAAAAGAATTAGGGACTGGACATATAATTTCACTGGTAAATCCCAGGTGAGTAAACCCTTTATGTTACATAAGATTATTTCCTTCTTTCTTTGCAATTTATAATCTTAGAGAACTAAGCTACATACAAAATATATGATTGAATCAGAAGCAAGATTTGAATTCACATTTGTATGGCCACCAAGATTCTCTCAATCCACTAGGCCAGTTTTCTTTTAACTAAAGCTATCAAATATACATTTCTTTTTAAACACAGAGAAAAAATACATAAAAGAAGAGCAAAGAGATTGAATGAATGAGAAAGTACTTGAAATAAGTAATCAGCTTTGGTGCATTCTGACATCTACTTTGGTTTCTCAGAGGCATTTAAAAAATTAGCCCTCATGGCTCTGTTTCAGACAGATTCTTGCTATATTTACAAATTCATTAGAGAACAAGTGCAGAGGAGATATTTCCCTTTTATTGTTATCGTTCAAATAATATGACAGTAATAAAGGGCCAGACAATAGGTGAAGACCAGATAATGGAAATAAACTTTAAACTTACAAAGTTTTTGCTCTTTTTGGTCTCTTACATTTCAAAGGGAACAATGGTTTTTGAAAATGTGTTATTGATTTTATTTAGACTTCTAGAAATATGTACCTGACTTCTCTGGGGCTCCTAGTACTATTGTTAGGCCTCTTGAATCCTCTTTCCCTTCATCCAACATGGAATTATTGTGTGTTATTTAAGGACTTGCTCCAGATAAGAAATTCCTCATGGAATCACAATGTTTTTTAAAGCTTAAACAATTTTTTTCTAAACAGCTAAAAGGTATAATTAAGCAAACTTAGATTGAGATTGGTTGATATTTAAGCTGTTTTTAAAATTTTATCTGAATGCTTTGCCCATCCCCAAGGGTTCAACCTCCAAGGTCTTTCATAATAATGTTCTTTACAGCACAATAAAACCACTTCTACTTTGCTAAGATGGGGTATTTATGAAAATAAGCTTGTTATATTTCAGGAATTGTTCATATCCATAGATAATTCTAAAGTTGTACATCTCATTTCCAAACCAGAATGTTAATATAATGAGATGGGAACAGTGCACCTAAAGTATATGGAGTGGAGAACACAACATGTTTGTTTTCTTATAGACTACTTGTTTTTTTTTTGTCAAAATACTTTTATTTTTAATACATCTGGTATATGATATATATTTATTCTCTCAGGTCTGCCCATGGTCTTAATTAACAGAATATTCTTTCTCATTGAACTTTAAGATGACTATAATTTTTGCTCAAAAAGGTGCATTCATTTTTTTCCAATTGTGACTGATTATAGAAGTTGAATAATACCCCATTTTAACACATGCCTAAAATAAACTCAATCTGAACTCTCAACAATCCCATGATTAGAGTTTTATATAACATTTCTCCCTACATAACTGTATACAGTCATATTCAAATGAAATAGTTCTGACATATAATTTTAACTTCAGGGGAATTTTGATAGAATATTTGGAATTGCTATGTTTCTCAATAATGTGATAGAAATGTCAAAGGACTTAGTTAGCTTTGTAATTTTGACATTTTCTTGGGATTCACATTCAACACTGAAAAGGTTTCTGACTAGATTCTTAGTTTAATAAAGCTGCCTCAGTTTCCTTATTGAAAAAAAATAGAACTCTCCTGGGGGCACAAAAGTTAATTAGCATTTAACCAGTACAATGATAGGCTCTTCAGCTTTATTTTGATTACTATTCTCTTATATATTCAATTAAATGAAAATAAAAAAAAAACTTTATGCAGAATTGTCTTCCATTTCCAACTATTCCCCATCCTTCATCTGGATTGATCTAAGATAAATGTCATATTATTTTGATTTCTAAACCTCTTGCCCTTTGAAACAGAATCATAAGAAAGGTTTTCCTATGGCTGATAGGATATAGAATTAAC
>NC_058132.1:585779608-585906242 GCF_016433145.1 Gracilinanus agilis | reverse complement strand
CCCCCTATATTATATATATATATATACATATAATTACATATACAACATATAATTCTCCTATGTAATTTCCCCTACTATTTTCACAAATTAAAAATTGACAGCAAATTTACAAGAATCTGAGAATCACACAATTTTCTTCATGTTATCTGGATTAATTTCTTTTAGGTAGAAAACATGTTTTCAAAACAATTGTTTTAATTTAACAAGTGGATTTGAGTAGCTTAGAGAAGATCTTTGCAAAAACGGACATCTTTCAGATGCTTGAATGTGATGACAATTAATACTATCTGAATCAAAATGTGCATTCTTTCCCACATGGGTAGATACCATATAAAACAAAAAACAACAGAAAGGAAAACATATCTCTATTACCTTGGGTTCTCCAGAATTCGAGTTGACAAGCCCAAACTTAGATTTCTCTTACTATTCTCTGTATTTTTTCCTATTCATGTGCCACTGAATGGAGCAATACAAAACTGTAAAATCTCACTGAGGGGGTATACACCAGCTAGGCACAATGTGGAATACTTGCACCAGAACTTGATGACTCACTGTAGACTTGTGCTATGGCTTGGACCTCCAATGGTTGGCACGGGGTGCTCTGCTGTTGAGATAGGTAGGATCTCAGGGTCTTGAAGTTGTCTTGGGCCCAGGTTCAGAGCATGGAGCAGCAGGGTTATGGGTCTTGCCTTTGGTTTGAGCCATACTCGTTGGTGTGACTTTGCTTTGACTGTGTTCCCTTCTCACTCCACTGAAATAGATCTCTACTTACCTTCTAAGCCAGTGATTCCCAAAGTGGGTGCCACTGCCCCCTGGTGGGTGCTGCAGCAATCCAGGGAGGTGGTGATGGCCATAGGTGCATTTATCTTTCTTTTAATTGCTATTAGAATTAAAAAAATTAATTTCCAGGGGGCTAAGCAATATTTTTTTTTCTGGAAAGGGGGAGGTAGGCCAAAAAAGTTTAGGAACCACTGTTCTATACAGTTTTGTGAAGGAAAGCTCCTTTACTCTGTCCACTTATGGTTCTGTCTCTTCACTATTCATTCTGAAGCATCTTTTTAAGGTTGGTTGGAAAGAATTCTCAGAGCAGTTTGGACTTTCTTTCCCTCTACTCCACCATCTTGACACTGCCTCCATAATGCTTTTTCTTAAAATAAAAGCTCAATTTCAGCACTCCCTTACTCAAAATTTCTGGTGGCTAGCTTTTACTCCTAGGATTAAATGCAAACTTAACTCAATTAACATTTAAGACTTTTCATATACAGATGCCAATCTTATATAGAAGAAACCTTATAGATAAATTCAAACTGCTAACTAAATCTCTTTCTATTTTAAACGATATCAATAAAACAAACCTAAAAATTTTCTGAACTGAAAAGAAAAACTTTAATTGTCATTCAACTTATGCTTCTAGTACCATCCTCTTCCATTACAATATATTTTAATATATTTTATTAAATGTAAAAAAAGATTCATTTATATTCCTCCATTCTTTCTACTTTCCCTTTCATAGTCACTAGACTATGGCAGAGCATATTGAATGTTGACTTGGATTCAAGAAGACCTAGATTCAAATGCTGCCCTTGTTGGGTAGCCAGGAACAAATCACTTAAGCAAAATCACTTATCTATCCTGAGACAAAGTTTTCTCATAGATAAAATGGAAATGATATTACCTATAATTCCTACCTCATTAGAGAGAAATAGGTAGAGCACTCTATCTAACATGAGGAAGATCTGAATTCAAATTCATTCTCAGACATGTATGAGTAATGTTTCCCTAAATAAGTTATCTATAAAATAAGGATCATAATAACAACTGCCTTACAGGATTGTTGTAAGGATAAAATGAGATTTTATCTAGATAGATAACATTGCAAAATGCACACTGCTATATAAATGGTAGCAATCATTAATATAATGTTGTGATGCTCAAGTGAAGTTATATCTGAAAAGTGCTTTGTAAATTTTAAAGCGTCTTATAAATGTCAACTACTATTATTTCAGTGACAAGTATAATGAACAAAACTGTGCAAGAGATGAGAAAATGGTAAAGCAGATGCCTATATAATTCACAGAGCAGATGGTCTTCTCTTTGAATAATTCAGATCTCTACTACATCATATAAAACATTGTTTAGAGATACAGGTGACCACTGAGATCATGGGGCACCACCACCATATTTTATTTTGTCTTTTTTTTCCATTTTCATTGGGTTTTTCTCCAAATTACATGATCAATGCAATTTTTAATAATTGTTTTTGACATTTTGGAATCCATGTTTTCTCCCTCCCAATCCTCCCCTCTTCCCAACATGACATGTAACATTATATAGGTTGAACATATATTCTCATATGATGCATATTTCCATGTTCACATGTATTGCTTACAATACAGAAAAATTCCTGGAGGAAATAAAATGAAAAATTCTTGTGTACTTCAAATGGCATTCAGGCAAAGTTAATTCTTAATATGGGAGTAGATAGCTTTTTCTGCCATGAGTCCCTCACCTCCATATTTTAGCATTAGACCCACAATGTTACACAAGTTTGCTGTATTAAAGAACCAAAATTTTAATCCAGATTTTTTTAAGGTCATTTTTTTTCAACCTCACCCCATTGTATAATAAAGAATGGAATTAAAGGAAGTTGCATAATAAAGTTGTATAATAAAGGATGAAATTAAAGGAAGATTGAATTTTTGTTTGGCCATAGATAAAAGAACCTACTGACCATAAGTAAATTTTTTCTGAAATTGATCTTTAAGAGGGAAAAAAATAGGTAAACATCTGTCACACTAAATCAAGTATATATTTTGGGGAAAACAGTAATGGTTCTCATTCTAATACTGCCTTTGGAATAAAAGGAAATATGAAGAGATTAAAATGCATGCATTTCAAAAGGTTTGCCATCTCTGCATTTGCATTCATTCATTCATTCACCCAACAGCTTTTTATTGAGTGAACATAAGGTCAAGACCTATTCCTAGACATGGGGTTGGATGCAAAGCTGTACAAAGCACGTGTGGTCCCCGTCCTCGTGTTATTCATTCCCAAAGCCCTAATTGATGGCAATAAACTGTCTTGAGCAAAGGCCTTTCACCCTCATTTGTTATTAGCACTATATTATGCAACATATATTATTTACAAAAAAGGACTAAAAGCCAAACCAAGACGGGGAAGCCTGCTTAATAGCTATTGCGATGTGAGCATTGCCCTGCATTAGCTCCATTGATTTCCACATCATTTTCAGGCTCCTGAGATAAGGCTGGCCTGCTTTAAATGCACAGATTCACTGTGAGGGTCCAATGCCATTGTCAGACAAGAGACAGCCATTAGATATATTAGGACTCCAAAATCAGGTTAAAAAATCTCTTTGCTTCTCTTCCCTGGTGATGATTCTCTTCCAGGGTCAGGGAGCTTTTCAACACATCTCTTGAAACAGAGAGAGGATTTCACTACAATGACAGCGAGGAGGGGGCTCGTCATTCACCACCTGATTTGTGGGAGCCGATTGTACAATACCCTTTTCTCTGTGGGGGGAGAGAGGAAGAATACTTCACCTGTCACGGGCTACGGAAAGCAGTCGGCTTTCATCAGCAGATCCTGACAAGGCGGGAGGAATGAGTCACCTGAAGGAAACACGGGGCAGAGCATTTCAAAAGTGATCTCCGAAGACTGATTATTCCTTGTCCTTGACACCCTGCCAAGGGCTAGATACATTGAACATTTGGGATGTAATGGAGCCTACAAATCACCAGTTGCCTCAAGTCCCACTCGGGCCACAAGAGGATGATGTGCTTGACTTTTAGTTCAGTTTTTATTACATGTTGTAAACTTTTGACTGCTCTGATATGTGTTGTCATTGATGTGTCAAGATTGGGCTCTGACAGGGTGTCTGACCTGATTGAAATCAAGAACACTCTGTTGGAACTTGTGGAAAATAATAGGAACATCGCTGGTGTAGGACCTCAGGCAATCAAATACATTCCATAATCATGTCAGAAGGAACACATGGAGACTTAATTCAAGAACATTTTAAGAGGGAATACCTCATCCCTCCTACTAACAGCACCCTCAGACAATTATAATTGGTGGCTCTGCTAGGAGAACTCTTACTGAATACAGCTCGTATTTTCCAATAAACCATAAGTCATGGGTTATAAATTTCACTGTAAAAAAAATAAAAAAGGTTACCTTTATGGGTGAAAATATGTTCTACCAATTCCTGCAGCCAAGCTGTTGTTATTGTCTTTCTACTGCCGATTTAAATGATAACTTTAGTGCCAAAGTAGAATCACAAAGGCTAGCTATCAAATGAGAAATAAACTTTACATTTTGGAGCTTGGTATTGAAAATGATCATCCTATGACATGTGAGGACCTTATGTTTCTCTTCCATTAAGTACAGTTTCCAATATAATCCCTTTTTATAACAGCCCTATTAATGAATCAATGAAAATAGCAGTTGATCCTGTAAAATAGGATTTGGGGACCCCCCCTTCAATTTGTTTGTTTTTCCTATAAAACAAAAGCCTTCTTATTGAAGCCTGAATTCAGAAGGACAAGGATGTTATCTTAGTCACAGTAAATCTCAATCAAAGTAACAGAGTACCAGTGGGACTGACTGGCTCCAAAGTGTGCTTCAGGTTGTATTTGCAATTCTTCAGCTGTGAGTCCCCACTTGTAGATTAAAAGCTATGGCCCATCACCGACTGGCAGAGCTACACTTTAAAGAAGTTATGTAAACAGGCATGTTTCCTCCTCATCGTTGGGGAATGTAACCGGAGCAAAGGAAATAGAGCATTCCTGCTAGCTCTGAACCAACTGAGCAGATCCAAAAGACTCCTGTGCAAGTGAACATCACAAATCCCTTTAAATGTTGCAAATCAAATACAGATGTTTTGGGGGATGAGGGAAGGTACCAAAAAAATCATCTTCCAAGAATCAACATTTCTTACTTCTTGCAACCTCCTCTTCACACTTTACATTAAATGATTTTTCTGTATCTCAAGTTTAATGTCTCTCTTTTGTAGTCTTTTTGTCTGTCTTTTCCTCCTCTATTTATATCTGTCACTTTCTCAGTCTCACTTTCACCATCTCCCTCTGTGTCTTCAATTCTCTCTGCATGTTTATGTTTTTCTGTTTTCTTATTTCCTTTTTATTTTGTTTTATCCAGAAACTCACTCTCTAACTACAGAGACAATTAATTTTAGGAGGAAGATGTATGTTATTTATTATCTAAGTGACATTTTTTCAACCAATTAAGTACTGGCTTCACATTTGTAGTTCTCATGGAAAATAGCTAGTGAAGTAAGCAGTATTTCACTGATTAAATACATGTATTATTATATGAATTATTCAATTAAATACATTCAAATAAACTATGGGATTCTGGATCCTACCATAGCCTAATGCCCCTTTTTTGACAACTATGGTTCTAAATGTTTTAGCTTCTTACACTTGTGGAGTCTCTCAAAGGCATATACTTTTAAAAATAGTACTTTAACTCTATATTTATGAGAAAAAAAGGGAACAAAAAAGCTCCTACCTTTAACCTCAGGCATGATATAGACTTTATCATAACAGCAATGACTCTCATTATATATAGAAATAAAATATTCAGTGATAAAAATAATCCATGAGGTCAAATGAATGATCTTTTGATTAGACAGCCTGCTCTGTCAAGCTACCAATGACATTGTTCATTTTCCAGTCAAGACTAATTCTTTATGACCAAATTTGGCTTTTTCTTGGCACAGATGCTAAGGTGATTTGTCATTTCCTTCTCCAGTTCATTTTATAGATAAGAAACTAAAGCAAACAAAGTTAAGTGACTTGTCTAGAATCACACATCCAGTGACTGAAATATGATTTAAATTGAGGTATTTTTAATTCTAGGTTTATCACTACTACCAATCCATCTGGTTGCCTCAAGGTTGGGCTTGCCACAAGGCTTAAAAATGTTCCATTACTCTGTTAATCTATTAATTTGGGGGGTATGTTTTCTATATTTATATTAGATATGTGTGTGAATTAATGTGAGATTGTGTTATTGTCAAAAACTAAAGCTTGTATTGATGAGCTAAAGCTAGGATAACTATAAATGATCTAATGATGGTATTGAGTATTGATAGCCAAATGGTAATGCTCAGCTGTTATAATAAACTAAAACTGTCAAGGGTTATTTGCAGGTGGTGGATGGAAGGCTGGAAGCAGTTTAACACAACCCTTATTTATTTTCTTCTATGGGAAGAGGTAGCAAGAGGAAATTAGAGGTAGGAAAGTAGGAGTTAGGAATAGGACAGGATATCTCTTAGCCTTGTTCTAAAAATCTCTAAATAACTGACTGCTTTCTTTGCAGCTTCTTCTTGTCTGCAGGGCAGACCTAACTTAAACTTACTCTCAACTATCTTAAATAATATTTCTCTAACTAAACTGTTCTAATTAATACAATCTTCTTTAACCTCCTTAAAGTATCAGTTCTTTCCAATTCCAACTGCCACCAGCTGACTGTCAGAAGCTCTTGGCAGACAGAGAGACTTAGACACAGATCCTCCATCCAAGTCAGAGAGCATAGACAGAGGCCCTCTTTTAGCTCCTTCCCCTTTCAGGAGAAAATCTCTCAGTCAAACAAACTTTTCCTCTGCTTCTTAGGTGTTAATCAAACTTCTCAAAGGTCTCTCAAATAACTAACAGATCTTCTCAGTGAAAATGATCCAGCAACCTGCTGCCAAGGAAGTCAGAGAGATAGGCCCCAGAATTCACAGAATTCTCTCTTTTATCCTAGGCCTCTTAAAGTGACCCAGGGCTATTTAGAAGATTTCTGCTCTTAAAGATCCTGAGTGATATATTACTTAACTTTCTCTAACTAGAAACTTCTGCTTCTAACAAGATAAATGAAATTGAGGAATTCCTTATAACAACTGTAAGTGTGTGTGTGCTTAAAACATTGTCCAAATTCATTTAAATGTTGTCATATATATACATATATATATATATATATATATATATACACTTATATATGTAAAATGTCATATATAGGTCTTACACTGGAATTTAGAGAATTCCTAAGAAAAAAAGGGCTAACCCTTTCAACATATGATGGGATTTTTAAGGTCCTACTATCAATTATCCATCTCCTTCTTTAAATGCCTTCCAGAGCACCAAAAGAATTTGGAGATGTTTCCTAACTTCTACCCAGTCTCCAACATTCTCCCAGCTCTAACAACTGAACCCCTAAATGCTCATCAGTTAATTCCAATTTATTTCCTGAAATAACAAGACTAGAAAGAAGTTGGAAGCATATTCTGAAAGACTTTGAACAACAAACGGAACATTTCATATTTGACCCCGGAGATGACAAAGAAGCAGTAGAGTTTATTGAGATGTATTGAATGTGTATGTGTATTTTGGAGTAAGGACAGTAGCTGACATAATTAGACCTGAGCTTTGGGAAGATCAACTTGAAAGCTAAGAGTAGTATAGATTCTAGTGGATTGAAACTTAAGGCAGCAAAACCAACTACAGAAATTTTGCAGTATTCCAGGCATGAAGTGATAAGGTCCTGTACCAGGATTGTGTGGCACTGTTAAAGAGAAGGATGCCCAATTGGGAGATGCTACAAAGTAAAATTAAAAGATCTTGGTAGTACACAGGATGTAGGTGATGAGAGAAGGAAGACAGCCAAGTTTTGAGGTTTGGTGCCTGAGAAAATGGTGTTATCCTCAAAGTAAAAGGGAAATTTTGAAGATGAGTTCACAGCAAAATATAAAGAGTTCAGTTTTAGATATGATGAAACTGAATATCAACAGAGCATCCAGTTAGCGATGTCCAATAGGTAATTGGAGATACAAAACTAAGAGATCAGCACTGAGGTTAGGGCTAGATAAGTAAATATGACAATCATCAGTAGAGAGATGTCAGTTGAATCTGTGAGAACTGATGAGTTTATTTAGCAAAATGTGATAGAGGGAGGAAAATAGAGAGCCCTGGATAGGACCCTGTGGTTCAACAACAGCTTAATGGGTATAATTAGAGGATGATATTTCTCATAGCATATAAACATATCCTCTCAGATATCTCTAAATGTGCTTTCTTAGTTTTCTCCTTTATACATTTCAGCAATAATCAAATAAAATTAGCATTCACCAAGAAGATAGGTGTGAGTTCTTCAGTGACCTAGATTTATTGTTCTTAATCCTGTATATTTTAGGAAAAATACCAATACATTAAGGTTGTCAAATTAAGTAGTGGATTAGAGGCAGGTACATTTCAATTAAATTAGATACTGAAGCAAAATGTCTGGCTAGACATTACCTAGCCCTTCTTGGCGATTGCCAAGTTTTAAATAGCACTTCATTTGAAGCATTTTTGTGTGAGTTGACTATCACTTGAAAATTATTAGTATTGAAGGCATTTGGATTTCATGTGTATGTGTGTTTGCATGAATCTGTATTCATTTTAGAATACAAACACACTAAAATTCTTGCACATGTAGAAAGATTGAATATTTATTGAGTTGAATTTAGTTGAATTACAATTAATACACAATTCCACCTCACTTTAAGAATCTTCTTTATACAGTTTTTTTCCTACAGCATAAAACTGTTTTCTCCTTTTCTACAGTGTATGTTATTGCTGTATAATGTGCTTACTGGGAATTTTTTAAAATTTATTTTCCCTTTAATGGATTTTTAAATATTTAAAGTTTAGTTTTAAATATGCTATTGTCCCATGAGCCCTTAAAGGAAAAATCACAGTTTCTGGAATCCAATGAAATGTTCATAGAATTTATTTCTAAGGACTGGTACATGTGGGTTTTACAGGGACAAGAAAGATTAACAAGGAACTCAGTGTGATATGAAGCAGTCATATGAGTAGCAGTAGGAGACAATACTTGACCTTTGGGGTTTCTCAAGGGATTGAAGTTAAAGTAACTCTAGGGGGTCTTCAAATCACTTGACATTTCCCTTCTGTGCTTGACCAAACAAGCAAAAGGCAGGGAAATGTAGGAGTTATAGTGAATTTGTGGTAAATCAATGCCTACAATACTGCTATTTAAAGTGTCCCCTCAACCCTATATTAAACGATATCCTATAATGACAGTATAAATTTGGCACATACAAAGAAAAGAAATATGTGTGTACTTGTTTGCTAAATGAAACATAGCATGAAACTCTAAAGAAATAGCAACCACAAATTACTAGGACTTCTTATGGCAACCAACTTGTGAATAGGTAAACACATATCATTTGAGGAATTAATTTTTTCCTTTCTCTTTTAGAAAAATTTTCCATAGTTACATGATTCATGTTCTTACTTTCCCCTTCACCCCTCTTTATCCCCCCCCCCATTAGCCAACACACATTTCCACTGGTTTTAACATGTGTCATCCATCAAGACCTATTTCCATATTATTGATAGTTGCATTGGTGTGGTCTTTTCAAGTCTACATCCCCAATCATGTCCTCATCAACCCATGTGTTCAAGCAATTGTTTTTCTTCTGTGTTTCCTCTCCTATAGGTCTTCCTCTGAATGTGGGTAGGGTTCTTTTCCATAAATCCCTCAGAATTGTCCTGTGTCATTGCATTGCTGCCAGTGCAGAAGTCCATTACATTCTATTTTACCACAGTGTATCAGTCTCTGTGAACAATGTTCTTCTGGTTCTGCTCCTTTCACTCTGCATCAGTTCCTGGAGGTCTCTCCAGTTCACATGGAATTCCTCTAGTTCTTTATTCCTTTTAGCACAATAGTATTCCATCACCAACAGATACCACAATTTGTTCAGCCATTCCCCAATTGAAGAGCATACCCTCATTTTCCAATTTTTTGCTACCACAAAAAGTGTGGCTATAAATATTTTTGTACAAGTCTTTTTATCTATGATCTCTTTTTGAGGAATTATAAAGGCAAAATGGGTAAAAAAAAGTTCATCAATAAAATGTATTAACTGAAAGAAGAGACAGGCTAATCCAAGGATACAAACCATGAATGAAGAATGGACAGATCAAGTATATCATTTATATCTTCACAATATCAGTAGAACATGAAGAAAGATCACAATACACTGAATATGCCACCCATGAGGAGCTTATAATGGATTGGAATTATATATGGAATTAAACTATGTGGTCAAGATGGTCACAGGATGGGGCAACCATGGATGGACTGTCTTCTCCATAAGTGGAGGGATGACTTAAGCTGATGAAATTATAGACCCATAGATCCTTTGGAGTAAGATAAAAATGAGGTCAAATGCTAACTGCATTATTTTGCTTAAGTTCTTGGCTTTATGGGAAATTAAAGGGCTGGGAGTTACCTCAGAGACCAATTAGGCTAACCCACAGATGACCCCAAATCCTTTCTACAGTACATCCAAAGAAGATACATTCAGTTTCTTCCTGGAGTCCTCCATTGAAGACTATAGTACAAACTGCTATGAATATAATTTTCAATATGTCTTTAAGTGAGATATAAATCTGGTTCTCTGCCACTTCTACCCATTTCTTCAAATTCTGATCTATAGGACTAAGGAGCATAAATCTTATTTAAATGCTTTTCATTTATTTCTACTTACTCTCTTTTATTGATTCTATAGTATTTATATATGTGCTCTCATTTCATTACATTCATTTGAATGTAAGCTCTTTTCCAGTAATTATTATTTCATTCTGTATACTTATATTCCTATATTCTATTACTATGCTGGGTACAATAAATGCTTATTGGCTCATTTTCCATCTGACACTTGAAGACACCTTTGCATCTACTCCAAATCATTCATCAATGTCTTCACATGAATAATATATCCTCTAATCTGTTTCTTAATGTGGTCACTCCATTCTGTATAAACACTATTTCTTCTATTCTTTACTAAAATATGATGCTGAATAAATGAACAGAATATTTCAGACATGGCCTGACCAGGTTAGCACATAGCAGGACGTCTTGTTTCAATATATCTATTTTCAACCACTTTTAGGTTAAGAGGAAATCTTGCAAGGAATTAGCAGAAATGGCAAAGAATTTAAAGAAGTTGCAATTGCTTGGACCAAATTATCTCTAATCAATAGGCAAAATAGTGGGTTTTCACATCATTACTTACTGTGGGCGTTAAAATATAGTAGCATTTTGACAAGCAATTAATTTTTTTCATCTATACTTTTAAGATCTCATAACATCTTAAGACAATCTACCTGTTTTTACATTCTATTATTTTGCAAACATTTATCAATCCTTAAAAAAATCATAAGTTTAATAAATCTGATTTCAGCTAGCTTCAGCAAACAGATTGACAGGTTCAATTTTCCAATACTATACAACTTCTTACTTACCAAAATCCAGATTTCTTTAAGGATAAGATTTATTTTCTAAAGAGAGAGGGCTTATGGGCTTATATCAGCTTGTTTGACTCTTTTAATCCTATGTCTGATCTTCACTGTTCACCTACATATTTTGAACCAATTTTTCCTATTCTTCCCCAAAGGGAACAGCTGTAATTTACAGAATAATTTGTGATGAACTGTAGAAGATGATTTTAGTGAACTAATTTAAATTTTCTTAATTCTCCTGAAGTTTAAGACTGTCTTGTAGAGCACCAATCATCAGAAATAGTTATAAAAATATTAAAAGATGTGGTAGCATTTTATGCCATGGAAGGGAAAAGAAAATGTGCAAATAGCTTTTGATGTTTGTTTGTTTTTTTTTTTTTTTGCTGTTCTTCTACAAGTGGTTTTTCCTCCTGCAATACAAAAATCTACAACCTCTCCTCTGACATTGCCAAAATAAAGGATGAGCTTTGTTCAATGTGCCAAAATATGTCTGGGAAAGTTTTTTTTTCAAAAACATTGCTATTTTCTTGGACAGCTTGGCGGCTTGGCATTTATTTTATGTGTGTGCTTATTTAGAGTTTTGTTCTAGTGAGACTGGAGATTATCCGAGAGAATCTTATGGTGGCAAGGGTCTGAATTATAGCACATTGTTTTGATGCTGACGGTGTTTTCCCTGTTATTATAAGTGTATTTACTTATGGATTGTTGGGGGTAGAGAGCCTGCCTTGCAACAGGGAGACAGCAAAGGTGAAGAGAGAAAATTCAAAAGGTCAATGAAACATCTGGGGAAGTATTTGTGTGGGAGAGAAACAGACAATAGTTACTCTGAGAAAGCCCAGAACTGTCAGTTGCTTGCCTTAAATACAAATAAAAAGAAAGCTATCAGAGACGGACAAATCTAACTGGGGGAGGGAGAAAAAGGTCTATTTAAAGTAAGACCTGGAAAAACAAATAAAATTGGATATTACTATGTTTAACCAGAGCTAGGTCAAAGTATAAAACTCAAAGTCAGAAATGTAATCTAAACTTCAGTACTGATATCCATGAAGGCTCAGGTACTTCCTGACTGCAATACATGTAAAACAAGTTACTATAAATTACTGAAATTACTAAAAAAATACTGAAAATTTAAATAAGAAAAGAGTAGGAAGAGTCCATTTGTCTTGGATGTGAGGACAATAAATGAGTCTTTAGAACCCTTTTCTTAATTCACTACAAAATTACTCCAAAATGGTGACTTTTCATGATTTCCATTTGTTTTCCTCTCCTACATGTCCCTTCTTTGTAATCTCTTTTCTAGCCTCTTTTTGCAATTTAAAAAGTTTTCTCTACAGTTATGAGGATCTTTTATCTGCCCAGAACAATGGCCTTTTCTCAATCCTCATCCTTCTTGACTTCCCTGAAGCACTGGTTATTACAGATCATCCTGTCTTCCTGGTTTCAAGACATTCTTCTCTTTCCTCAGACTCATTAGATTAATTACTTATTGTCATTTATTGACTCATCCTCCAGGATATCTGCCTTAACTATGGATACACCTCAAGACGTTGTTTTTGACCCTCTTTCACAACATTCTCAAGATTATCTATCATCAGCACATTTAATTAGGATAATCTATGCAGATCTCTGCTAAATTCCATTCATATATATTTTTATAGAAGGTATTTTATTACTCAATAAAAAGAGGTATAATATTTTCTCTTTGTGGTTCTGAATGACCACCAATTTCTGTTGCTAGACTCAAAGGATGTGATGTGAGTTTCTCACTGATATGTTATAAATTGCATGGAACCTATATTGGCGAGCTTTACTTTTACCAACTGAAAAGTTCAGTGTGCCATGATTCTTCATGGCAAAGAATGATGCAAGAATGTCTTGACCATAAATATATATGTCTATATATTTAAATATTTATTAGATATTTTACATTGAACATTTATATAATTATTTCAAACTTAACATATCCAAAATATTATTATATTTATCTTTAACTTCCATAACTATAGATTTTCCCAACTCATCTATTTCTGTTGTGGTGACCACTATCATTCCATTTACCTGAATTTGAAACATTAGAATTATTCTTACTCCCTCACTCTCACACATCTCAAATATTAAGGAAGTTTCCCAGCCATATTGACTGTCTACATCTTTTGTATTTATTCTCATCTCTTTATTCACATACCTGTCACCCTATTTCAGTCCTTCATCACCCCCCTTCATGGGGTTTAATCAATAAAATGTAGATAATGATACCTTGTCGGAAATTTCTTAGAGTTTCCACATCACAAGGTGAGAGATAATTCTTTTGGGGTAATTTAACCCTGGAAGGCACTCTGAATATTGTTTTCATTTTCAGACACCCATTAACTATAACTCTCTACTCAACTGAAGGTGAGGTCAGTCTGTATTTCCAGTGTAGCTCCTAAAATATTGTTCCCCTCCTCAATATTCTGATTTAGCACCCTACTCTCAACCCCGTCTTTACCACATCTACATACTGCCTATTGCCATTGCTCAATCTTCATTAGCAAAATATCATCCATTTATTTTAATAGATGGGAATTCTGTAGAGTACTCTTTCAACAATCTAACATCTATTGTCATTCATTTCATCACTGCTCAAATGTTCTCCTTGCATCTATTATGCATCTACCCTTATAAATATATCTTCCATTTATCCTTCAAAACTTGATGTTCTTACCCATATCTTTCAATGAATAGTTTAAATTAAAGTTGACTAGTATAAAGGACTGATCACATGTGAGTTTCTTTGAAAACAGCCAGAATTTATCTTTTGTGCTTCTCTTCTGGAAAGTGCTATGTACATTCAGAGTAATCTAAAATAAATGTTTAATCCCAGAATATTGGATTCCTTTTAAATGTCAGACTGAAGAAGAAAAACAAAGTATAGTGATTTGGAAGTGAATTAAAACATGTATTGCATAGGCTTCTTATCTTTTTTGCTTACATTTTAAGAGGCCTGTATTTTGGTTTTATCTTTTATCATTTCACATAAAGCTTTTCATTGCCAAGTACAAGGAAAGACAATTTATCTTTCTCTGAACAAAGCACAGCTTATGGACAAAGAAAACAAGGCATATTTATTGAATTTATGTAAACAATGTCATCTCAAAATATTATTGTTGTGTCTTACACCACTTATGTCAGCTTAACAGTATGAATAGAATCTGAAAATATGGATAAAGATATCTTGTTGGAGTTTTATAATGTGACTTTCAGATAAACTACACATTTTTAGGATCATTTATGTTAAATGATATTTACTGAAGAGATTCCCAAGTGGTACTTTGATTTCTGGTATCTGCCATTAGAGAAGTATTTGTCCATTCTTCTGTTCCCATTAACATCGTGAATTTTTGTGACAGCTCATCTTCTTGATCTTACCTCTGAATAAGAGCATATATTTCTTCATCTCTGCTATAAACCAATGATAAACCACTCTTTAATTTTCCCACATGGTTTTAGTAAAATGATGAGAACACAACTTGACTGATTTTTTGGTTTATTTCCATACAGAATCAAAAGCACTGAAATATTCAATAAGAATTTGTATGATACAGAACTCTCTACAAATGTTCATTTCCATCTCCATTTATTATATTGCATTTTTATTTTTTTGTTAACATTTCCTAATTATATCTTAATCTGGTTCAGACGGCAATAGAAGTCATTTAAAGGCTCTGTGTTTAACACTGCTCATGTAATATCATCAGAAATATATGTGTTTAGAAAAAGAGGTATATCTATCACATAGTAAGATTGAAAAATGATGGATGTATAGCATAAATGTGCTGGTATTCACAGAAAAATAAAATAAAAAGAGGCAGTCCTTCCTTGTGCAGAGCAGATTCTCTATGGATGATTATCAGGGGAAAATTAATTAGGAGAATCACAGGAAATGAGGTGTGGCTAGATTGTAATCTCCCCTTTGGGGTGGGCATACACATTTAGTGAGATTGTGACTGCATAAATGTTCCAAAAAATTATAATCATGTGTTTTATTTGATAGGATTTATAGAGAATTATCATGTAATTTATTTTATTCCCATAAAATGTATAATACACTTAATGTTAATATAATTTTAATAATAATTTTCTGACATTTTGCATTCCATGTTCTCTTTCTTCCTCCCGCCCTTCTCTTCTTTTTAAGATATCAGTAAAATAATACAGTTTATATATCAGTAAACTAACAATACATATTTCCATGGTCATAATGTTCTGAAAGAAGATACATACTACTTTCACTAAAGAAAAATCCAAGAGTAAATAAAATGAAGAATGATATGCTTCAGTCTACATTCAGACTCCTTCAATTCCTTCTATGAAGGAAGGTATATTTATTTCAATTTTATAGCATAGGAATCTAAATTCCAAAGAATTTCATTGACTTACACAAAAGTATATGACAAATATATGGCATGATTATAACTCTGAAATTAATCATAAATTGAGAATTGTTATTTAATAAGTACAGTAAATAAATTACTTATGTTATTTTATCAGTCTAGTCTCTTTTTTCTACTGAGAACTATTGGAACTAAATGTAACTAATAAAAAATAAAATTTAATTTAGAATCACATCCTAAGCAATTATATCACAAAATATTAAACCAAATTGAAAAACATTAAGCATTTTTATTCATTGTTCTTATTAAAACATAAGGAATAATAAATGAGGACAAATATTTTGTACTGTTTTGAAATAAAATAAATTTAAAATAATGATTATTTTACCTTTTACTCATCCTTTTAAGTTATTTGGGTATGTTTTATAATCTATATAAGAAGATATTAGCATCATAGCACATGAATTACTTATAAAATAAAATATATAATATGGTAGGAGTATTGTTGTTGTTTTTTTAAATGAGATAAGCTTCAGTATATTTAGACATCTTGAATCTATTGTGTTAGGTATCTCAGCTTTGAATTATCTATAAATTTTACATATAAGTTAATCCTTGGTTAATTCTTCCCATATCCCTCCGGCTCAATATGAATGCTACCATATATATTATCAAGTTCAGTAATATGTTTGGTTGTTTGTCTGTTTTCTCGCTAGTCAATCATTTGATTTTTTCTGTCCTATATGAAGTACTATATGAAGCAAGGAGAACATCAAATAAATAAGTCAAAAACATGGTTCGTATTCCTAAGGTGCTCACATTCTAATGGAGGGATAAAATAAACAACTGAACATACAAAATATATACAATGAAAATGGAAGCCAAGATGATTTTTTTAATGGAGGTATCAACCTTAGGTGTGAAGCCCATACAGGGTGGTCAGTAGGAAAAGGCTTCCTATACAAAATAAAATTTAAACTGAGTCTTAAAGGAAACCAGGAAACAAGTTAGGAAGGAACACATTCTTGGTATAGGGATTTTCCAGGGAAAAGACATAGAGTTGGGAGATTAATTGTCAATTATGTAAGGAAGAGAAAGGTTAGTGTCACTGGACTGCAGAGCATGCAGAAGAAAGCAAAGTTAATGCTGGAGAGTTAGCAAGTCATTCCCATTTGTCCCTCTCCTTGAATATCTGTCTCATTGATTCACCTCTCCCAAGTTGCTAAAATAATAAAGTAGATTAGATAGAATTAGATGAAAGAGACATAAGTCAAGGATTATTTGCATCTAACATACACTGTATATTTCTCTTGATCCCAAAATACAGTCCCTCCTAAAATCTTTTCTCACTAACTAGTTTCTCCCTCTTCTCAGTGCCTCCCAAAGGCAAAAGAAGCATTTCTGGGCTAAAATCTATCTCAGTCTCCTGTGTTCCCCTTTCAAGGATGAGAGAAAATTAGGACTTTTCAATTCTTCTGCTATTTTCAAGTAGTAATTGAATAAAAATAATTTACTCATAAAATGGCTATCCTTGTCCATTTAGGTAACTACAGAATACCTAGTGTCTATTCCAAAAGCTACTATATGTATCAAATAATGAATCAAATAGCTTGGATTTTATTTTCCTAATGTATACTGGTCTCAATTGTCTCACATAACTTTTTTTAAACCTCTCTCTTAAGATCTTATAGTGCTTTCAGCAATTAAAATAAATAAGTTTATAGGGTCACTTCACTGAAAGGTAGCATATACTATCAGAATAATTTGCCCAGGACTGGATTATAATGCCTTTCCCCACCCTTCTTCTTCCTTTCTTCAACATCTTCCACTCTAGCTATAAACTTGGAAGAATATGCACAAACCACACATTCTCAAGTTATGGAGAATAACATTGTCAAAAAAAGATAAAGTTAGTCTACTTTAAAAAGGTAGAAAACTTTGAAAAACTTAAAACACTGATAAAATATAACCAAAGCTTAATTTTATTGTTGTTAAAACTTGGTTATATTTGTCTTCCACTTGAAGCCTAGGATAAATCTAAAAATACCTTAAGATTTTTTTCCTTCAGATTTCCTATTGGGTCAGAATCAGGGGTAGAAGCTTGAGAATGATAACCAATTCTATTACAAAACTCATCACAGGAGACCAGTTTTGTCAACAGTAAAGGACCCACCAAGCTTTGAGACCTGCAGTGAAATGTAGGATTTCTTTTTTTATCAACAGTCAATTTGAAATTCATTTGATTTTTTGATTGTTAATAAATATTGAAAGCCATTGCCTAAGCTCTAGGCATGTCCCAGGAATTTCTAGGGAACTAATTAAAGCTCAGATTTATATGGTGTAGAAACAAGTCAGCAGGAGTCATTCTGAATTGTCATAGTATGGTTTCATATCATAGTAAATAAGAGACTGAGCGCAAACTTTGTACTTGGGAGTCTTTGTTTTTTTCAGATCACAAACATTCAACTAATCGATATATAATGACTGATTGTCCAAAGATCTGTATCTAAAGCAGTAGAGGTATGTCTGTCTGTCTGTCTGTCTATCTATCTGTCTGTCTGTCTGTCTGTCTGTCTATCTATCTATCTGTCTGTCTATCTGTCTATTTATCTATCTTTCTATCTGCCTGTGTTTTACTTATTTATCTATTATCTATCTATATACATAGATAATATACATAGGTAGGTCTATACATACATATATGTCTATAGTCAAGGATTGATGGATTACCCTTCTGTTCTAGTTCACCAAATGCAAATGGATAACTATTTTTCAATAACTCTTCTTTAAGTCTCAACATTCCAATTTGGAATCCTGCAGATCCATAAAGTTTTCTGTTACAGAGAATAACCATAGCTTTGGAATGCAGAGCCATAAGCCTTCGGTTTAACAGATTATATTTCTGCAGGCACTTAAAAAATTCCTTTAGAAGTCTAGATAGATGATGGCATACTCTTATCTCCCTGTGTAAAATCTTTTGTATCTTACAGTACTGCATATGCTCTGTCTTCCCCAATCAAATAATCTAAAAGATGAAGTGACCAGCAGAAAAACCTTATAACTACACTATTGATTTAACCTCCCAGAAGCAGATCTTAATGATAGCAAGGTTTCTACAAGAACACGCCTGGATCATTTGCTCTTACTTTTCTTTCTTTCTTTTTTTTTTTGGTCTAGTGTAAACTGGCAGTCATTAGGAAAGACGTGGTTATGAACAGATTAATTGCCTCATTATATTTTACTTATATCACCATGTAAATAATAAGTCCTCTGGACTTAGTAGTCCATGACTATTTACCTTCTGTAAAAGTTCAATAATGAATTTTTCAGGCAAGCCCTCGTTATAAAGATGGACTTAAAAGGGTAATTACAAAATCTATGTACTTGGAAGTTGAAGAACGACAGGGTTAATCAAACCATTTATGTAACATTTGGCTAAATAAAGAAACTCCATATAATGAACTAGCCAAAACGCACCTAGGATTCTCCTGTGAAGCTTTCAGCATTGTTAAATCTCTTCTGTGAGCAATAAAACCTGTCAAGCAATTGCTATTCCCGAAAACAACAGCAGTTTTCTCCTAAACTACTGCTGAGGGCTAGGGGAGAGTAAGACAGAAAGAACAGAGGAGAAAGAGGAAAGGATGAGGTGGCTAAGGATGCCAGTCCTAGAAGACTTTTGTCAACTTCTCCCCCAGTAGGCAAGCTAAACCATCAAAGTGGGCATAAATAAGAAAAATAAAAAAAGATACAAAAAAGGCTTTTTTTAGGTATTCCTGAAACTCATTTATCATGATAAAAATTCCTTTTTTCCTTTGCATATTGAAAAACAAACATTTGTAATCTTCTTTATGAAACAAGGAGCAGTCTCAGAAGACTTGTTACCACAAGAAAAAAAATACAAAAACAAAATGAAAAAAAAAATACAGAACCACAAAATCTGATAGTGTTACATTTCACCCAGACTCTGTGTTCTAATTGATGACTTCATTAAGTTAGGGAATTTCAGAGGAAGGAACAACAGTCTCAGTCAAGAAGAGTTGAACTTGGGGAGAAGCCACGAGATGATGACTTCAAGGGGAAAATGACATCTAGAATTTGGGCATCCTGCTTTGCATTTTTGCTTTATATCTATGTACCTATAGATGTAGAATAAACATCGATTATGTAGCAGATCAAAATGAGATATCATAACAGATGTCTCTTTAAAATGCAAGGGCTTTACTTGGGAGTCTTATGTATGATTCATCATTACTTGCTTCCTCTCTCTCACAGTCAATGGTGAGGTGGGTCTGGCTCCCAGCCCAGGTCTCTCAAATAATGATTAACCTGAGACAAGCAAAGCACCATCTGGTATTGTCTCAGGTATGAAATTCATAAAGACAACCAGCAAAGGTAGGGGTTTTCTTCTGTATGTGCAGGGCTAGCCACACACACACACACACACACACACACACACACACAGACACACACACACACTTTCCCACTCATGTAGCTCTGAAATCTTTCACACAAAAGATGAAGCCAGATAACATTGTATTATTGATTTCTTTTTTGTAAAAGGAAAAACTCTGAGAACCTGGACTAGAAGACTGATTTCTGCCTTTATTAGAAAGCAGACACAAAGTTGCTGATATAGTGAATATTTGTACGAGGTGGCATATAGTCTTGGAACCTGAAATTTAGGCGGTGTAGAACTGTGCAATTCAGGAGTCAAAAGAGAAGTCAGAGGTCTATAGTGCAATCACCGTTCTAAAAAAAATGAATCCCATCTATAACATCACTGATTGTCACTTTTACTTAATGGTCTTTAAGCTTAGAGAGCTCACTGGCTCCAAAAGCACTGCATTCTATTTTTGGATACATCTAATGCTTAGGAATTTTTGTTGTTTTGTTTTCTTTTTCCCTTGTAGTGAATAAAAGTGAGAGACACAGTCATGGCAGAGTGGATACAGAGCTGGCCATTGAATCAGAATTAGGAGAAAGTGAGTTTATATTCTGCTTCTGAAGACACATATCTGCTATTTTAATGCACCTCTGATTTTCTAATTTCATTGCTAGGGTCTTAGAAATTCTTTGGAGGTATTGAGTAACAAAGTCACTTAACCTCACCTTCCCTCCTCTCCTCTACCTTTGATAGCACACAGTAAAAGTCTATATGTTGTAGAAGTGCCTATATGCATTATCACAGAGTTCCCTTTCTAAGAGTTCTTTATACCATTCAATTTGGGGAGTTCCAACCCATTGCAAGTAAAAAAAAGAAAAAAAGAAAAAGGAAAAAGAAATGTTCCTTATATGTTCTAGTAATCTTTACCATTTTTGACATCAAGAGCCAAACAAAACTATCCCAATCATTATTACATATTATAATATAAAATTTCAGAAAGGCATATTTGAAGATGTAAACCAGTCAATTCATTCTATATGCATTTTTATTAAGTCACTGGTAAGTTCCAGACTCTGTACTAAGAACTAGAGATAAAGAGAAAGGCAAAAAACCTGTACCTACTATCAAAGAATCCAGGTTGTCAGCTTATATGTTATCTTAGAAAAAATTACAGAAATTCTGATCATTTTAATAATTTCTCACTCATTCATAGTAGTATTATTAGAAGTAATTTTTGGCTGAATAAAGGTTTGACTAGATTAAAAAAGTTGGTTCTTAACCTGGGGTCTGTAACTTTTTAAAAACCTTTTTATAATGCTTTTTCAATATAAATGTATAATCATATGAATTTCTTTTTAAAATTAGAAACCTTATTCTGAGAAAATCCATAAGCTTTACTAGACTGCAAAACAGTTCTGTGACATGATAGAAAGGTTAAGAATACCTGGATTAAGTGGACCCTTTAAGTCCATTTCAACTCTGAGATGCTATGATTCTCTAGACCTTTTGAATGTTCGAATGAAATTGTTAGAAATCAATTAAGCCTTCTCTTCATGAAGCTAAATCACAACTACTTTTTATATATTCACACTGAGTGAGGCTTTGTCAGTACCGACAATTACATTGCAACTTTTTGATATCATTTTGAAAATATGGTGCTCAAAACTCTACCCAAAATGGCAAATGTTGAAACTTTGTTGTCTTGGATTGGCATTATCATTTCACATTGAAATTTCACATTCACATTAGTTTGAACTTTCATTCTAGTAAATTTCTTATGTTTCTTTTTTTTTAAAAAATCTTTATCTTGTCTTAAAACCAATATTGGTTGTAAAATAAAAGAGTGGTAAAGAGCTAGATAATGAGGATTAAGTGACTTGCCCCAAATCACATAATTAGGAAGTATCTGAGGCTATATTTGAACCCCGGACCAAGTCTTGTTTCTAGTCCTGTCTCCCAATCCACTAAACCACCTCGCTGTCCTTGAGTCTTTGGTATATGAACTGTTCTCTAATCATGTCTCAACAATGATGTACATATGATTGAGTAATTTATTCTTTAGATATCATATAAACCTCTGAAACATGTCCAAAAATATTCCTCCAAAATGACATTTTTTCTAAACTTCCCTATTTCTGACAAGGACATATTCATTCTCTTATGAGGTTCATTTGATCCAAATTTGTCAAACCGATTAAAATTTTTGTTAGTTTTTGTCCACCTGTAACTGAAGGCACTCTACTTCATAATTCCTTTTTGATTCCATATTCCAATGAATTCCATACCCAGATTACAGACTTTCTCACCACTCTAATAGTACTTCTCATGCTAATTAACAAATCAACAAGCTTTTATTAAATACCTACTATGTGATAGGCAGTGAGCTAAGCAATAGGGATACAAAGGAGTGGAAATACATATATTAACTTAGCTTGAGCAATAAAATTTTGTTTCACGTCCCCAATTTAGGACTAAATAGTTGTCATATAAGTGTTTTCCCCCACTCTGAAATAAGTTATCATTTATATGCAGCTTGTTAAAGATGGGTTTATATCTCCTAGAATATGAAATTATAAAGACTAAAATGAGCATAACCGAGAACATTATATACAGGAACAGGATTATTGTTTGATGAATGACTTGTATATGTCCACCTCCAGAGAAAGAATTAATAAATAGAAACAAGCAAGATATATATTTTACATGTGTTGGTATATTTTTGTCAAATGCTACTTTCTCTAGTGTGGGGATGATAGAGAGGGATTTTGTTGTGTTCAAAGGGGTAGCAATACAAGAGTTAGGGAGGAAAGACTCTCAGTCAGACACTGGCCACCCTGAGGCACTGACCACACAAAGAAGGGAAGCATTCTGTAGGGATTTAGACAAGAACTAATTTGATAGGATGGTAAATTGGGATTAAATGAACCTCAAAGGAGGAGATGATGTTGGTAGAGGAAAAACCAAGAAGTGTCAATGAGGAACAGAGTATAATCTAATGTTCTCACATAGTGAGTTGAGAGGGAAGAGTGAAAATGTTGAAAAAAAGTGATGTGGAAGATTGTGTCATTAGGAAGAAGGCAGGTCTCATTGAGAGCTACAAAGGGGAAGAGGAAAGAAAGATAATGAAAATAAATTCAAGTTTGCTACCCAAGAAGCATTATAGATATGGGTGAGAAACAAGAAAGTAAGCAAGAAGAGAGCAAGTGAGGCTAGTGAGCATACATAATTTTGCTTAAAAATAAATTGATTATTGTTTAACTTTGAAAAAAATTCCAAATTCTTTCCCTTCCTTCCATAATTCCACAACCTGCAGAGAAGGAAAAGAATATACAGGTGAAATCAAGGAAAGCATATGTCCATATTGCCCATATTACAAAAAAAAGAAAAAAAAACTAAGAAAAAGTGGGGAAATTATATATTAGTTTGCACTCAGTTCATCAGTTCTCTCTATTGAGATGCTTTTTCATCATGAGCCTTTGGGGATTGTTTTGGATCATTTTATTGATCAGAACAGCTATTTTTTTCAGTTTGTTATTGTCACACTATTGCTATTATTGTGTACAATGATCTCCTTGTTCTGCTCACTTCCATTTGCATTAGTAAATGTCTTCCCATCTCTTTCTGAAATCATCTTACTGGTAATCTCTTATAGGATAATAGTACATCATCACAATAACATGTCAAAACTTGATCCATTCCTCAATTGATGAGTGTGCCCTCAATTTCCAATTTTTTGCCACACAAGTAGCTGCTATAAATATTTTTGTGCATAAAGGTTTTTTCCTTTACTTTGTTCTCTTTGGGGTCTAGACCTAGAGATGGTATTGCTAGATCAAAGTGCATGAACAATATTATAGGTCTTTGAGCATTGTTTAATTGTTCTCTAGAATTGTTGGATCAGTTAACAACTTCAACAACACTTCCTTAATGTACGTATTTTCACTCATTCCCTCTGACATCTTTATTTGCATTTATCTCATCATTAGTGACAGTGCATATTTTCATTGTCTATAGATATTTTTTATTTTTTCTGAAAATGTTATGTTCTTTGATTATCAACTGTGGAGTGTGTCATTTTCTATGGTTATGTTATGATAAAATGTAGTTTCCCTTTTTTAAATTAGGTATGTTTTTGTTCCTACCCCTGCGTTTTTAACTTCAGATGAATATAATAGATCCTATTCCAGCCTCTTCTTCTAACTCTATGTATCTTGTAAACCACATACTGTTTTATTTTAATTTCTAATCCATTCTTCTACCCACTACCATTTTATGGGTGAGTTCATCCCTTTCATATTCACAGTTATATATACTTTGATTTCCCTCTATTCCATTTTCTTCTATTTATTCATCTCTTTTTCTTTTTATCCTGTCTCCTCAAAAGCCTGTTTTGCTTTTAACCAGTCACCCTTAATTTATCTTCCTTTTAAATTCCTGCTTCTTTTTTATTGCCCCATCCCCTCCTATTTTCTTGTGAAGTAAGATAGATTTTTTATTCCATACCAAGTATCTACATGTTTTCCTTCTTTGAAAGAATTTAAAATGGGAGTGAAGTTCATGAATTACCCATACTTCCCCTTTTCACCTCCTTTGTAAAAAGCTCTTGAATGCTTCTTTTATGAGATAAAAATTTGCTCGTGATTCACCCTTCTTCCAGTGCAATTCTCTTCTGTCCAGTCATGTAAAAAATGTTCACCTCTTAATTTTTTTGAGATAATCCCAACACAATAGACTCACACCAGTGCCCTCATCTACGTAGACTCTTTTTAGCTGCCTGATGATGATAGAAATTTTAGGAATTATATGTATCATCTTCCCATATAGGAATATAAGCAATTTAACTTTTTAAATCCCTTATATTTTCTCTTTCATGTTTACCTTTTTATGTTTCTCTTGAATCTTGTGTTTGAATGTCAAATTTTCTATTCAGCTCTGGCCTTTTTATCAAGAATGTTTGAAAATCCTCTATTTTATTAAAAATCCATTCCCCCCTAAAAGATTATATAGTTTTTCTGTGTAGGTTATATTGGTTATATGTCTTTTGCTTTTAGGAATATCATATTCCAAATCCCTTGCTCATTTAACATGGAAGCTGATCAAGTTTTTGTGATCCTAATTGTGATTCTTCAGTATTTGAATTGTCCCTTTCTAATTCATTGCATTATTTTTTCTTTGACTGATTAGCTTTGAAATTTGTCTACAATATTCTTTAGAGTTTGTTTTGAGATCACTTTTAGGAGGTGATTGGTGGATTATTTTAAATTCTCTTTTATTTTCTGGATATCAGATATCAAAGCAGTTTTCCTGGGTACTGAAATATGATATCTAGCTCCTTTTTTTGATCATGACAATATTCAAGTAGTCTGATAATTCTTAAATTATCTTTATCTCTCCTTGATCTGCTTTCCAGGTGAGTCCATTTTTCCAATGAGATATATCACACTTTTTTCTATTTTTTCATTTTTATATATAAAATTATATATATTTTATATAAACTTTTTTGAAGTTTCATGGATTTATTAGCTTCCACTTGTCCAATTATAATTTTCAAGAATGATTTCTCTAAGGAGTGTTTTTCTTCCATCTTTAAAAAATTTACTCAAATCTATTTGTAAAGAATTTTTGCACTCCTTTTAATTCTAGACTCTTCTGTCTGTTAAAGTGCTACTTTCTTCAGTATTTTTGCTTCTTTTACCAAATTGTTCATTCTTTTTTCCATAACTTTCTAGCATCACTTTCATTTCTTTTCCCACTTTTTTTATCTATCATTAATATTCTTTTAAAAAATCATCCAAGTATTTTTGTTGGTCTTGTTCAACATATTTAGTTTGAGGTTTTGCTTGTAGTTGCTTTCAAGTTGTTGTGTTCTTCTTGGTATATGTCTTGGTCTTCCCTTAGATCAGAGTAGCTTTTATGGTCAAGTTCTTTTTTTGTTGTTCACTCATTTTTCTAGACTATTTCCTGACTTTGAGCAGTCATAAGTACTTTCACACCTCTTGTTCTTGGGGCTACAATAAGTTCACCTGTTCTCCATTCCACTCTTCACTCTGCCTTGAAACTACAAATAAAGACTCTCCTCCTTTGAGATCTCTCTGCCTCTGAAATGTCACCTAAATAGTCTCTGTGCCGAGTTATCAAAGCTGCTGTGAACTGATGCTCTGGTGGCTGCCTCTAAGCAGTAGTACTCTCCAGCTGTATCATATGTACTTTGTGCAGGTCCCCAAAGTGATGTCACAGATTTCTCCTACCCTCATAAATTTTCTTATTTGGGGGAAAATCTTTATCTGACCTTTTTTTCATTCTCCTACTCCAAAATTTGATATCTGATGTTATTTTAAAGTTGCTTACAGGAGAATGTTTGGACAATTTAGCTGGGTTACTTCTTTTCCTCCACTGTCTTGACTCTGCCTTATACACTTTGCAGAGGACTTTGAGAAAGAGATGAGAGAGCTTAAGGGAATCATCTGGTGAAGTTTTTTAAGGATGCAGGAAACTTGGTCCTATTGGAATACAATGAGAAAGGAACCATATGTTAGGGAATGTTAAATATGAGTGGTGTAATTGAGAGTATAATCTGTTGTAAATGATGGACAGGGAGGAGATCAACAATAGTGTGGTTACCTTACCAAAATTAAAATATAGGTAGAAATATGAAAAAGTTAGAATCACAGATAATTCTTTCCTTATAATTGTGACATGAATAATACTGTGGTTGTGACCATAGGTTATATCTATAGTTATCAGGAATATTAGTATGAAAAGGTGCTTTAAAGTTACATTTAAAACATTACCTAATATTGTGTTAAAATTTTCACTCATTTATTTCTCCAACTACCATTTACAAATATTAGTATTTTGATGGGTAATTGTTTTGAAGATGACATCATAAATATTAATGCTGCATATAGGTGCTGCTGACTTTTCCATGGGTAAAGTGAAAATTTGAGTAATTATCTAGAAAATTAAGTCAGTTTCTGTAGACATTATGATTAATAACTTTTATTCTGTACTTCATTTGTTCATTATATATATATATATATTTGTTCACATTCTCTATATTTAGATTTGAAGAAAAATGGTTATATTTTGCATAAGTATTTGTAGCGAGGCTCGATTTGTAACATTTCCATTGAATGAGTTATATGGTTGTCCCTTTTTAATGAGACAAGTGCTCTGGCCACTTGCTAGAAGATACTGCTTTTTTGAAATGATGCAGCAACCTCTTGGTTTCCAAGACCAGAGATTTCATGAAGAACTACGTATCACAGAGTCAGGAGAAATTAAATAAAATATGAATACTGTAAAAATGTTCTACTCTCTTTTTGGAGAGTTTTGCTTTGAGGTTATGATAGTTCTTGCTTGGACTTTCAGCTAGAGTAGTTAGCTTATATACGGATAGATTTTACTCCCCACATCCTCACTGATGATGAAGGACACAATATAAATGAGAACATGTGCTTGTTGAGATAAGGTTAACTGAACCTCAAATCCCTGGCTACTTCTCTTTTTTCCCTGAATATATTTATCACTCCCAATCATAAATATTGAAGAATGGATTTGCAGTCTTGGCAGTACTTCATAAAGTTTAAGATTTCCTCAGCTCCTAAGTTGGTGCTAGCCATCAGTAGAAAGTGTTTCCAAAAATGATGCCACTTCTCAGAGGAAAAGCTGACCACCAATTGGAACATAACAAACCTGAAAGGAATAAAGAGCTATACATGGAAACCCAGAATGTTTTGACCTCCTGAAATGATCTGAAAATGCCTGTATGAAGAAAATATAAAATGTCTGTTCAGTTGATCCACAAAAGGTCTTTTATTTTCTGTAAGGATATTGTATAATAGATTTTATAGATTTTTGCTTAGTATTTTAAGAATTTAGTAATTTGTGTTTATATGTACTTTTGTATTTTAAGCATTTTATTTTTGGTGGAAGTGATAAATAACTGTCTTTTTTACATTAAGTACCTTTTCTAAAAGTGATCCCATCTTCCTTTTTTGGGACACCTATACAAAAGCCATGGTGTACCAGATATTGAAAAAAGACCAGCTTTACCATATAAGTTCAGGTTACCTATGATAAAATTAATCGATTCTCTATGTAAATTGACAGATCCTTTTTCCAAGAAAAGTCCCTTTAATATAGTGACTTTAATGAAATAATAAAATATCAAACTCTTTCCCAGACACTGTATATTTTGCTATAATGATGAGTTTGGTGGCAAAGATCATGATGATGACAATATTGATGATCTTGTTATGATTGTGTTATTTCAAAGCTTTACCAGCTTTTTGAAAATCCAAAGCAAAGGGAAATACACCAGAGTTTTCAATGTAAGCATTATAAGTTATAATAATGCCTTCTAGGAAACAACAACAACAAAAAAAAACTTTGTAGGGAGACGAAGATTGACTTGTCTTATACAAAATTTTTTCTTACAATGGGTCGTGTTCTAGCAAGACTCCAGTGTATTGAGATATTAAATTTTCAGGTATTCCATTGCTTTTATTTACTAAAGTCAGAACTTTCCAAAACAGTAACTCGTCTTTTCAAAATCTATTATAATCCCAGTGCTTTTTGAAGTTCGTGGGTTGAATGGGTACTTGACCTTGGCAGCAAGTAGCAGTACATGCACATATTTCCTATTCAAAACTCTTCTTTAACTCATCCTTTTCCTAACTGATTTATAGTTCTTATTGCTGCTGTCATCAATTCTGATTGTGTGTTCTTTTATGGATGGCATCAAGGGAAATCTCCTTCTCCCCTGATAAACTAGTTTTCATCATTCTTTTTTTTTCACAATGTACCTTAGAATTGGTAGATGGTGCCTCTGAACACAGGATCAGATTACCTTTTCAGAACTTTACCAAGTTCAAATTGATATTTAAAATTCCTTTATAAAATTCCTGAATGAGTGGATCTGATGAAATTGAATTGATTCATTCAGTTAAGTATTTTTTCAGAGCATATGATATGAAACAAATGTTATGGATATTTGATTTTGTCAAAATTATATTGATCATAAAGCACAAAAAATAAGGAAAATACAAATTCATTTTGTGATAGGCTGACTATTCCATTTAATCCATAAGGGCATTAGTAATACTCTGGGCTCTCTCACAGGAAGACTTATTTTATTACACATATAGATAGTTCCGTTTTAATGCACCTCTGCTATGGAATCAATGTAATCATGTTTTGTTTTGCTTTGTTTTTTGGCTTCTGTATGTATATATGAATTTTGGGAGAGACTCACTTTGAATATGATCAGGCTTTAGAACATTCTGGTATTTTTTTCTAAGTGCTCTCTAAGCATCCCCATTTGCTGCCATACTCAATCATCTTATAAGCTGATGCAATTTGCCACAATAAATGGATTCTCCTTAACAAAGGTCTAAGATTTGCCATTTCACGAGAATTAGAAATTTAAAAAGGCATGAAGTAGAATTCACATAATGACTGCCTGGTATCTGGTTCAAATTGGTGCTTTTAGGCATTTGGTTTATGAAAACTAAATTGAATCCCACAAGGAAATAGGAGCAAGATAGCCTAGCAGCTGCTATAACCTCCTCCTAACTAGCTACAAATGGGTTACTGGTTGAGAATGAAAATAGTATGAAATGAAAAAGATGCATTTGGGCATTTAGTCCATTCTCTGCAATTCAGAAAATTATTCCTTACAGTCTGTTTGCCAATGTTTGATCTAGTTAAGTCTTTTACTGAGATGCTTTTACTAATCAAACAATCTGCCTGATGGATATATTATTGCACAGAAGTATGTAATAGGGAAAATACAAGACAGACTCTTTCCTGGAGCAAGACATTTCTCTTTTTAATAGTAAAGAGAAGTCTGGAGGAAAGGAATGTTTTCCTATACCTGTAAATCTAGAAGGCAAATAACTAGAATGGTTCACCATAGACCTATCCTTTATTGCTGGTAAGAGAATGTTTACCATTATCCAAGCTAATCATGGAACAGTAGATCTTCCACATTTTACACCGCATATTATTATAGGCACATATCACTATAACGTAGTACTTTCATTTTGAGCCCATCATGATGCGGGTGTTGTTTTGTAGTGAAACACATTACATTTAAAAGAAAAATAAATTCAGAGGGAGGTTCAGTATTCAATTATATGTACTGTAGCTTCTGTTTAAGGAGTTTTATAGCTAGAATTGGTTTTCATTACTGACTCCCAATAGGAGCTGGGATTTGCTTTGTGCTTGTCATTTGTACTTAGAAGATTTCAAGAGCTCTTTATTGCGTTCGCTCCCCTCTCCCTTCTTTGACATTTACTTTACACAAGAGATAGCTGTATTTTTTCTAATTTTATTGAAATTATTTATTGACAGAGCAAGCAATTAGTGAATTTTAGACCCTTTGTGAGTATAAAAGGGAAATATTTTGCCAGTTTTATTATGGCTTTAAATAAAATTACACATAAGGCATATATAAGGTTAAAGTTGCAGCAAATCAAGGACAGATAATGGTTTTCCAAGAGGAAAAGGGAAGAAAAGGTTTTGGATTATAGAGTTTTCTTTAATTTCACATTATTTATTGCCTGGAAGTTAGAACGCCATCCACTAAGGAGCATGTATAAAGCTTTTTTTTTTTTTTGTCAGCAGCTCAGTGACAGGTCAGGCTGTACCGAAATAAGTAATGCTCTATAGTCCTTGATTATAGATACTGTACTATGTCAGGTTTTTACCAGTGTAGTTCAAAAGCAGGAAGACAGGAAGGCAAAACATTAAGTCCTGTCTTTTCTACTATACAGAAATTTGATTTTGGGTGCTAGCTATCCTAAAAGTCTGAATTTTCTTATGTAAAATTAGAGCATACAAAGGAGTATTTTCAAGAGTGGACCATATAATTAACTAGGATATGTGCTTTACAATTATCTCATTTACTCGCTTAGTAAATTAAAAAATGAGACATACAAGATTAGGGTAGAAAACATGCAATAATCTGTAGGCTTCCTTTAGAATTTTAAAGTACCATAAAGTTAGAAAGAAAAACATAAATCAACAATAGAAACAGTTTAATGATAAAATCTATACAAAGATCAGAAATTTAAGTCAGTATTTGAATTCAAAAGAGGTGTGAAATATGCTCATTCATTTATTCATTAAATAAAAAAATAATTTAAAAATTGACAAGTATTGTGGTGGAAGCAAAAAGACACAAGACATTTTTTATGGAGCTTAGATTTTATTAATGGAGATCAGGAATATATATATAGAAAAGAAGGTAAAAATCTAGTTGTTTTTTAATTTATGTTCACTTGATCAGTAGTCTCATTCTTATAGAATCTCTATGTATCTATGAAGATTTTGAAACCTCAGCACCTTCCTATCTTGAATAGTAAATGTAAAAATTTAATATAGTAATTGTAAATATTGTAAAAATTACAGTAAATCTTTACTGTAAATTTCCCCTACAGGTCATATCTGATATTCTGGAAGCTTTTTTCTCTTTCCTTTTTTTTTTGCTAATATCATTTTTACCATGGCATCACAGGTTGTCCATATTCCTTGCTCATTATAAATATAACAAATGACTTCTGTTCATATAGATTTCTAATGATATCTTTCATGTGATATTTTATTCGCAAATCATTGTTATTGATATGACACAGCCTACTTCAACCCATCACACAATTTAGAATTTTTCCCCCCCTGAGACTTGGTATTCTTTAATTCACAATATGTAAGTAGAAAAATGTTAGTGTAAAGATAGGCTTTTGTGCCAGTGAGCAGCTTGGTGTTTGTAATTACTTCACAATTTCCCAAATGGAATCTTATTCCATTCAATAATGGCTCAATTAACTGGGTATCTGTAGCTCCCATCCAAAATGTGCATTGTATAGATAGACTAACTCAATAAGTAGGCTAATCGACACCATTTTATCAACTTGACAATAGATATTTTTAAATTTCTTCCCATCCTTTTCAGAAATAACTTTTGTATGACCATGCATCCATTGAGTGGCCCTTTAGGCTTGAGAAAGTCAATGAAATCAGCATTATATCATCCACAAATGGGAACCTCTGAAAAATCATAGTATCAGAAAAGAATCATTTTCTTTTTGGATTCTCTTAAAGATTTCCTTTATGTTATTGGTGAAGACCTCGTGAGTTAATTTCTCTCAATCTTTGGCTTTCTTTGATATTGGTACTCAAATAGTCATTGTACACTGTACATGTACAATCACATATAAAAATATAATCTAAAGAAATTTTAACATATACTTGCATGACACCTTAGTGATATGTGCTCTTCTATGCTGCTTGTAAATCATCTTCTTCCAGGATTCTTTGAGTCACCTTTAATTTTGATTCTTTGAAGACTGGTATGCCAATTTTATAATTATGTCACCTAATGAGTAAGGTATTGATTTTTTAATATAATTAAGAAATCAAAGAAAAGATTGGGGTCATTGAAAGTGCTACACATCTCCTAAATATAATTTCTCAGCTAACCTTCTCTAATTCTACATGGTCACAGCTCATTGTCTACATAAAGTCTCTGAACAAAAATCTGTGAAGATGTGGATGCTTAACATAATACATGTCATAGAGCAATATACATTCTTTATCCATTTAATTTTTCCTCTGTAGATTGTTTAGTTGATCTCCTTGGAGCCTTACAATACATTTATGGAAAGACTCCCCGCAATTTTAAATATCTTGCCCAATTTTCTCATTCATAATTCCCTGAAATAATGAAATCAGAAGTCCAGATAAAAACAAAGTATAACCAGAAAACACAAAACTACCTAAAGATTCATTGCTCTTTCCAATGTACCACGTTGCCTTTGAAAAATTACATTTGACACAAAAGAAATTTTCTATGATACCTTGTAAAATGTAGAGGGTATAAGCTGGATAGATTAAGAGACAACAGGATATAGTGAAAAGATCATTGACTTCAGAGTCAGAAGCCTAGGACCTATTTATAATATTTCCTGTCTGCATATCCCTGGGTCTCTCTGAGGCTCAGTTTCTTCCTCTTTAAAAAGGATAAAATAATACTTACAGTACTAACCTGGGAATTTTATGAAAAAATGCTTTGTAAACCTTAAAATATCAGAAATATAAATTATTATTATATAGAGACTTGTGAATAACAATGAGCATTTCTTAAAATATATAGTAGGATCATTAAAGCCCATTTATGTGAATTCATTCATATGAATTGTGGTCTATAGCTACCAGGTTTGATAATAGGGAGTTTACATATCTTCTTAAAAATACCCATCCTGGTAGAAATTAAAGTGGTTAGAAATTTAACTAGAAAATCATTATCATTAATATTCATAAATAGGCAATTTAACTGCTTTCCAAATCACTGTTAAATTCAAAATCATTAAATAAGCATTTATTAAGCACCCAATTTATGTCAAACATTGTAAAAACTTCTAGGAACACAAGGATGGAAATGAAACAATCTCTATCCTAAAGAAGCTTAAAAATTCTGCTAAGTGGAAAATAATGCATATAAGGGAAATAAATATAAATACTTGAATAATAAAGTAATTGATGGAGGGAGGAATTTTTGAGGGGAGTATATTCATGTTAGTTATCATTCCTTCAAGGTATTTGGAACATTTGTAATTCAGGTTAATGCCTCATTGGTTCCCTAATTAACGTTTGTGTGTGTGTGTGTGTGTGTGTGTGTGTGTGTATGTATGTGTGTAACTTCAAATCACATCCTAATAATGCTGTAGTACCCTTCCAGGTTGGAAGAAAGAGGACAAGAACTCTTTATACTCCAACCAGATCATAGTATGGCAGGTCTTTTTTCTGTTGGTAAAATTTGTCAAATTTCTTGCACACTATTTTATGTGACTTCAAATTTTTTCTGCTCCCTGAGGACAAGAAATCTATCATCTGCTTTTTGAAGAAACTGTAACTACTATCTTTCTATCATTTTGAAATGTAGAATTCCACCAACATTGCAAGATTCTTATTGGATAAAACCTGGGCCTCAAGGAATTTTGTCGGGGGACAGTTTTATAGGCAAAAAAGCAAACTACACATTTCCCATTGATCTTTTGAGTACGGTTTCTTCACATTGATTATTCCAGAAGTATGACATATAACAATTTCCTTTTTTAAACACTGAAGCACATAAGCAAAGCTGCTATTTAATGATATACATCATCATATTACAAAGAAATTTAAACTCACCAAAATCCAAATTAACAGATGTTGCCACAATTCATTATGCCATCAGAAATAATCCCCAGCAAAATGTCGTGGAAAATGACTACCGTAATATTTAAGCATAGTGCAAAGCCAATCTCATTAAAATTCAGTGAATTTCTATGACCTTTTTACTTTATGTTAAACTTTCTTGAGAAAACTTCTAAAAATGGCGCTTTTCTGCTGAAATGTGGTAGTTTTTAACTACTGAAGCTTGTTTATTTTTTTAATCTCTTTTGAAAATGTGGTGTGATATGCTATATCCCTTTTAGTGACATCAATGGTGCTTTAAATTAACTATTAATTTGTATTTACCTAAAATTATTTAATTTTTAATTGCATGGAATAGTTGATCCTGTATAAAACTGTTGTCTTGTGATGTTTATTGTGTTTTCCCAGAATACAAGGACTTAGTCATCTTAAGATTTAAGAGACTATACATATACCTGATATCTTCATTAATTTGACTTATGTTTTTAGAAATGTTTTCCTGTGTTTGTTTGTGTAGAGATTTAAAGTGTTATTCAGAATTATATCCACCAATTCTCTAAGTTTTTTGTTTTAACTAAATTTTTAATAGAAATTTAATGTTACATATCACCAAAAATAGCTAAACATTTTAGTGCCTATTTACAAATAAATTAATAATTAAACACATATGTTAATCATAGTATATTACAATATCTTTCTATATATCCCTTTTAGGATTCTTTGACATTTCATTTTCATTTGCTCTCTTCTCATTTGATCTAAAATGCAATTCTTTTAAAATGGAAGATGGAGAATAAAGAAAAAGAAAAAGAGAAAAAAAAAGATCTGTGATTCCTTAGATGGGAAGAAAGACTGAAGGTATTCTCCTTTTTTGCTCTTTGCATTATTTAATGAATCCTCAATTTCTTTGTAATCTTCATACATATCCATCTCAATTGCATTGTAACTTTCCATTACATTTTATTTTTTCTGTTGTTTTGCAGTCCTGAATGACTTTTTGTTATGCCAATTTGACTTTTCTTGTCAAAGATACAGCTGTAGTTTGCCATTTCCTTCTCCAGTTAATTTTACAGGTGAGGAAGCTGAGGTAAGCATATTTAAGTGACTTGTCTAGGGTCACACAGCTAGTGTCTGAACACAGATATGAACTTGGGAAGAAGATGATTCTTCCTGACTCCAGGCCCTTCTTTCTAACCAATGGGCCATTTAGCTGTCTCCCTTTGCATTAATGGATCACAATTTATTTATCCATCCCATTAATGGGAATTTAAGTGGTTTCTAAGTGTTGTTGTTGTTGTTTTGCAATTACATGTATTATAGGAACCTCATTTTACATAAAATTTATATCTTTATTGAAATGCATTATACTGTAATGAATAATACATGGATCTCCCTCTGTATTGACAGGACACACTAGTTCCCAGCTCTGGGTACATAATGACTCCATGATATTGGACAAGTCACTTGAACACTTAGGAATCTAAGAGTTTTGACACAAGGAAAAACCTTCCAAAATATTTGGAATTATTTACAAATTGAATGAGCTTCCTAAAAGGTAAGGAATGGGTTTCCATTTCTTAGGGATTTTTGAGCCAAGATAGATGCTCCTTTGCTATTTTATAGCAGAGATTTCTTTCATGTATGGGTTATACATAAAGTCTACTGAGATGCCTATAACTCAAATTCTGTAACTCTAATAAACTGTAAAACAGGTGCTGTTTTACCCTGACAAAAGTCTTCTCATCTGTAATTCCCTGAAGTAATGAAATCAGAAGTTCAGATAAAAACAAATTAAAGACAAATAAAAAATTATAAATATACCTGAATTTAAAGCTGTGAACATTTAATAAATGTTACTTCCTTAGTACACAGAAAATAGAATTATTCTGAGATTATACATATACACACATAAACACATACATACACATATTTTATTTATTCTTCTTTTTTTTTTTGGTATATTCTTATGTCCACTTTAGAATCAATAATAAATATCATTTCCAATGCAGAAAAAATAGGCTAGGCAATTAGGGTTAAGTAACTTGTCCAATGTCACACAGTTCTACAGTGTCTGATACTAGATTTGGACCTGGAACCTCCCATCTCCAAGCTTGGCTCTGTCCATTGAAGTACCTAGCTGCCCTCCCTTCACTGACATCTTTCATGAGCAATTTTTAAATGTTCTCATTCCCGTGCCCGCTTTCTTTAAAGTTTATGTAAAAATAAATTTATACTTCTATTGTCATTGATTAATTAGCCTTAAATTATCCTCAGAAAATTAATAACATAAAACACAGGGAATACAATGGAGCATCCCTCACTTTTCCAGCCTTCTCTTCTAGCCAGAAATACCTGGTTTCTCTCTTCCTTTCTCTGAAGGTAATTTTCCTCATGTTTTCGGGTTCTTGGTTCCTAATCTTCCAAGATACATCTAGGACATGGGTCTGTCCTAGTCTTCTGGGACCATGGGAGATTTTATAAGATTCATTCCTATATTTCTACAGTCACAGGCAATTTTTCTGCATTTCATCTTTTTTTTCTACCTTCTGGCCACTCAGGACCCCTCCCATTTGAGGTTTGACTTAATTTATATACAATGAGCAGGACTATTTAATAGGCCTGTTAGGATTCAGCATTGCCTTAGGTAATGGCCAAGAAGATTTTTGGAGGACTAAATCTCAAAACAGAAGAAAAATTGAACGGAGTTCTAACGGGTTTCATTTCCAATTCTGTGAAATTGTCATTATTGCTTGAGAAAAACATTAAACTATTGCTTCTTTTTCAAAGCTGTCACCTTTGCAGCCTGAATTTCAAAACTGACTAATAGCCCTAACTGCATGAAAATCCAAGTTTCATGTAGATGAAGGAACTCAAAAATAACAAGTGTAGCCCTCTTCTAGCTGTGTGGTTAGAGAATTACTTAGGATTCTATGACATGTCTCAATGATAGGGAAATGTGAAGAAGTACGAGATTTGCTTTCCTTTCCACCATTTAAAAAAGAATTTTAAGTCCTGATAAGCAATTTTAGTTATTAATCTGATAATAGGAAATATTTCATATTAGAAGCATTCATATTTTAATTAGCAAAGAGAAAGAAATGACCTGTGAAACCCCAGATACTAGTCAAATAGATGCTCAGGACATAATTGTCAAATTCTAGGTTGAATAGCAAAAAGATGTAAATTAGACTCTGATAGTTAGACCCTTAATGAACAGGGCAGGCAGGTTGTAAACAGACAGATAAGTCGGCAATTTTTAACCTGTGATCTTCCAAATTTGACATCATCAAGCTACAGTGTGATAAAATACAGTAAATTTTATTATCCCTTTTTTAAAAAATATAAATTATTTGGATTTAGAACTAGAAGAGACTTTAGAGACTATGGAATCTAATGTCTTCATTTTAAAGATAAGAAACCACGGCTCAGAAACTAAATTAGGATCACATAGTTTGGAAATCCAAAATTTAAGATCAGGTCTTGACTTCAGCTAAGCATTTTTCCCATTGCATTATATTCCCTTGAATTTTATGCCATGCACAAATATTTCTTTCAGGCAAAGAAAAAAAAATTGGCCTACTATGAGTTTAAGAAGTGAGACAGGGGGGCAGCTGGGTAGCTCAATGGATGGAGGGCCAGCCCTAGAGACAGGAGGTCCTGGGTTCAAATAGACCTCAGAAACTTCCCAGCTGTGTGACCCTGGGCAAGTCACTTGACCCCCATTGCCTACCCTTACCACTCTTCTGTCTTAGAACCAAAAAAAAACATACTATTGACTCCAAAATGGAAAATAAGGGTTTAAAAAAAAGTGAGACAGACCTGAAAAATCCTTTTTCCACCTTTTGTCCTATTAAATACACAAATTTGTAGCCATCTCAGAAGGCTTTCTTGATATATGTTTAAAAGGTGAAATATATTTTAGAAATATTTTATTAATTTCCCTCAGTTTTGTTGCTGTTATTTTTCCCCAGAATTACACACTTCAATATTTATGTTCTCAAGAAACAGTTTCATTGCAAAATGTTGCTTCTGAAAAAGTTAAATAGCATAAAGCGACTAGTAAGAAGATGATACCAGCCAGTGCAGTTATCTCAAGATTGAGCTAAGTAAAAAAGAAAATCCATACTTAATTAAACTGAAAATTGCAGGGTGTATTATGTGTAAGAAAGGAATGATAAATGTGTATGTTTATTCATTTTAATGTTTAATGAGAACATCTGGCCATATTTCTAGATTTTTTTATGTTGGCTATAGAAATAGGAAGGGGCTCTTTTCACAAAAACTACAATGGAGATTTGGAATTTATGTGACAAAAATGTTAGAGATATATGTAATCTAACTAGCCTAGAATCAGACCTCAATGCTATATTCTAGACTAATGGAAAATGACTCAAAGTAGATAGGGTGGGAATAGGGAATGGATTAGATACTTCATTAATGTAGGGAACTCTGTAGGTCTGCCCCTTCTGTAAAACTTAAATTTTTAGAAATAGGCTTAGATCAATGGGAAGCTGTGAATTGCCTGGGACAAAGAAGTAGTTATGAGACTGACAAAGGATTGGAATCGAGGTCTTCCTGGCAAAAGGCCTGTTCCATATAAACTACATCATAGCCAAGATTTGATTTAATATCTATTTGATTATAAAAGTAAAAATAATGACTGATAATACAATGGTCTCAAAATATAGACAGAACCCTCTTCTGGTTAATCATTTTTAGGAAGAAAATGATGAAATTCACAGGCTGTGTCTTTTAGATAAGCAATAGCACATACTGTTAGGTTCCCTAAATGATAATTGTTTATAGATTTGATCTGATCTGCTACATGAAACAAACTAAAAAACTAAAAAAAAATAGACCTACATAAATGTGAAAGGAGTATGTTCTTATATTTTTTATGAGTGTGGCAATCAAATGATATTAATTCATGGTTATAATAAAACTGGTAGAAGCAATGTTATTGTAAATCACAATTGTATTTTTTATCTCAAGAGATAAAACCAATTACAAATGAGTAGTTCAAAAATTTTAATAAGTGGCATTAAACTGTGTTCTAAATCAATTAATGGTGATAATACTAATAGCTATCAAGACAATAAAATGATATAGTGAGAACCAGGAGAGTGAAGATGGTTTCTGTGAATCCCTGGATTAATTTGGAAAGAATTCTCATATGAGGTTATTAGCTAAAATGCAAGGTCATGAGGCTTCTATATTTGAAATTAAGTCAATTAGTCATGGTTAGAAATGGCTTAAAATAATAAACACAAAAATTATAATAACGGTGTTTCCCTAGATAAGCGACTTTCTCTGAAATTGTCTAAGTACTTAATAAATTGTGGCAAAATGAAATAGGAGGTCAAAATGGAAAACGTTTATTTGTAACTGCCTATGTGAGTTAATTTTTTGGATATTTCCAAAATAAAGTAAACCATTAAATTATTTTGAGATTAATTGGCCTTATTTTAACTCATAATCTTCCATTTACATACAAACATTATTTAGGATAATCGAGGCTCAAATGAAGAATATTCTAGTTTACTTTCCAGATTAAATATAGTTTGGAGATTTGAACTCTAGTTTGCACCGCTTTTTTTGGTACCCTAAGATCAGTGCTGGGTTTTTTCTCTAATGAATTGAGTTTCCATTCAGCCCCCACCCTTTGATTGGATTAAAAACAAGGCCTGAGGCCCAACTGGATAAGAGGAGCCAGCAAGCCTCATGGCTCCCTGCCATCCAGAAAGTTTTTTGCCTCTTGTCCTACCTGGCTTCCAAAAGACAAGCTTGTGACCCAAAGGAAGTCAAGTCTGTCCAATCAGGGTCACCCCAAAAAAGTGATGTCATAGAGGTATAAATTATGAATCTATGGAGCTGAAGGCCCTTTTCCCTTTTCCTGGCCAAGCAGTGGGAGTGGACAGGTACCTTTTCTCTCTCTGACCCACTTCATTAAGTAATTAATATTTATAAATTAAAATAGCATCTCCAGAGAATTTTAACCTTAACATAATATATCTATGTTTCATCAGTGGGTTATGAATGCTGGGAATGGATTATATTTTCAGTGCTCAGAGATTATGTAAATACTGAACATTCTGAGGTTATTGCAAGAGGTGAAGAAGAGAGAATTTCTTGATGAAGGTACTCAATCAACTTTAAGGTGGAAATAAACCATTTATAACTTAAATGATTAATGTTAGCGAATGAGTGACTTTGAGAAGCGACTTGTGGTTGCAAGGCTAATTTTACAAATGAGATTCAAATCAGGATTTCCTAATTCCTGTTTCACCACTGTCCACTAATACCATGCTACCCCCTCAAAATCATCATTTTTTAATTTTATAATACTAACATTGTTCAAATAGATTCCCTAATGACCTATTTCCTCTTTTCTTCTTTTTGCTTTAAACCCTCACTTTCTGTCTTAGAATCAACACTGTGTACTGGTTCCAAGGCAGAAGAGTGCTAAGGGCTAAACAATATGTGTGTGTGTGTTTGTGTGGGGGTATTAAGTGACTTGCCCAGGGTCATACAGCTAGGGAGTGTCCAAGAACAGATTTGAACCCAAGACCACTGTCTCTAAGTTTTGTTTTTAATCCACTGAGCCACCTAGCTGCCCCCTCCTCTTTTCTATATATTTTGGAATTGAAATGAAAGGCAATGGAATATTATGAAACAGACCACTAATTCTATTGAATAGAGGAAGGAGTGAGAAGGAAGAGACAGAGAGAAAAATTAAGACTTTGTGCACTTTGATGAAACTCCTAGAATTTTGTTAACAAGAATGGATACATAAAGGAATAAGGAATGAATCATATAAGAAAGATAAGAGATGGAACAGGAGCGAGATTCAAAAATTAGAGAGTAACTGTAGAACCATGACTCAGAACTAATCCTTCCATGGCCTAATGCCAACTAGACTTTTTAGTAGGTAGAAAACAGGCCTAAAATTTCGAGGAAGACTTCAGTTCAAATCCTTTTTCAGAAAGTTACTACCTTTATGACCTTGGGAAAGGACTTAAGTGCTACTTGCCTCAGTTTCCTTAACTGTAAAATTAAAAAAAAACTGTAAAAAAAATGTACCTCTTCACATAATTGTGGTGAGAATCATATTTATTTTTATTATTTTTTGCAGGTGGTTTTTTAAATTGAAAATGTTTATTAAATTAATTAATTTAGAATATTTTCCCATGGTTACATGATTCATGTTCTTTTCCTTCCCTCCTCACACCTCCATCCTCCGGTAGCCAACGACTAATTCCACTGAGTTTTACATGTGTCATGGATCAAGACCTATTTCCATATTCTTAATATTTGCATTAGGGTGATCCCTTAGAGTCTACATATTCATGAAGAAAAAAAAACTTTCAGGCCTCAAAATTAGCACCATCTTCATTCCACTAATAATGTTAGATTCTTATATCTTACTATTATTTTACTAAATACTAATTCCAGGAAACCTGTCCTTATTTCACATTTTCTAAGTAGCTCAGTAGTACTCAGACCTCATAACACATTGTTCTGTAATTCTTTAATTTATTCAACCTATGATTTTGTATATTACCTTTATCTGTTTTAGTATCTTGTCCCTTATCTTGTTCTCTTTGACTACAAAATCCTTGAGAATCAGAACTTGCCTTACCTCAATGTGGTCTTTCTCAGCCCCTGGGAGCAGAAAGTTCTGCATAAAATAGATGTGAAATAAATCTTTGCTGTTATTCTTGTCATCCTAAACTTTAAACTAAATAGGAACTGTGCCTGCCCCTTATTTGTATGCAATGCACTGACCTGACAAGTCATTGTTAGTGCAGTGATGATGAAAAGAGCCCAGCAACTGGAAAAAAGGAACAGAAAGCTTTGATAAATAGAGAGATCTCCAGCTGGCAAAAAAGGGAAAAATGTATAATGGGAGGAAAGAGTCTGCTAGAGCAATTATAGCAGTTTATTACGAGTAAGAAATAAAATATAAGAGAAGGGAACTACTAATTAATTGGCTAAGAAAGAGTTCAATGTTTCAAGTGAAACCGAGCTGTTTTCCATGGCAAAGAGAAGTTATCTTCTCATTTGTGGTCACAATCAAAACAATCTGAAACAACTACAAAGCATTTGGGAAAGTAGAAGATTTTAATGTCAATGAAGTATCTTATCATGTCAATGATGCTTGTAGTCTTCTGATAGACATTTACCTCAAATGAGACGGACTCTGTTTTCTAAAAGAGATTCTTTCCAAGTTCATTATTTTGCACTTCACAATCTTAATAGAAAAGAAAATCTCACCTCATAAACCCCAAAGTAGATTGATATCAAAAATCTTGCCAGCACACAGTTTTCACTACAAGAAGATGTCTGTATAATCTGAAAATCTGAATGGAAAAAAAAGTTAGAATTACAATGATTCGTAATTTGGGGAAAAAAGATAAATGAAATAGAATAAATATTGTCATAATTCTTCATTTTATAAAGCACCAATGAAGGTTTTTTTTTTAATTTTGTTCATGGAATGTTCAATATGTAATCATTTTTAATAATATTTTTCCAGATTATCTGTCAATACATTTTTAACCCTTACCTTCTCTTTTGGAATCAACACTAAGTATAGGTTCCAAACAAAAGAACAATAAGGGTTAGACAATTGTTGTTAAGTGACTTCCAATGGTCATACAGCTAGGAAGTTTCACAGGCCATATCTGAATTTAGCAGCTTTTATCTCTGTGCCTGGCTCTCAATCCATTGAGCTAATTGGCTGCTCTAATATGATTTGTTAATATTCATTTTCTGACATTTTACAATCCATTCTTTCTCTCCCTCCTATCCTTTACCCCTTGCCCAATAAAGTAGGTAATATGATATAGATTTTATACATATTATCATATAATATATATTTCTATGTTAGTCATGTTGTGAAAGAAGATACACATTGACTACTGCAGTGAAAAATTCATGGAGGAAATAATGTAAAAAATGATATATTCTGAGCATTTGAATTCCATCCAGTTCTTCTATAGTGGTAGGTATCCCTTTTTTGTCATGCGTCCCTTAGAGTTGTTCTGGATCCTTGCTTTGTTGATAATAATTAAGTTATTCACAGTTGATCATCATAAATTATCATTGTTACTATGAACAATATTCTCTTGGTTCTGCTCACTTTACTTTGTATCACTTTATATAAGTCATTCCAAGTTTTCTTTTTTAAAATCATCTTATTTGTCATTTCTTAAGGTCAAATACTATTACAGTATAATTATATACCACAGCTTGTTCACCACTCCTTAATTGATGGGCATTTCTTAATTTTCCACTTTTTTTGCCACCACAAAAAGAGCTTGTATATATATATATACAAATTTACACACACATTGGATCTTTCCTCCTATCTTTAATCTCTTTGGGACACTGACCTAGTAGTAGTATTCCTTGGTCAAAAGATATATAAGGTTTGATAGTTCTTTGGACATAGTTACAAGTTGCTCTCCAGAATGGTTATATCAACTTGCAACTCCACTAGAAATGATTTTTCCATCCCCACCAACATTAATCATTTTCCTTTTTTGGCATGTTACCCAGTCAGATGGGTATGAAGTGGGAATACAGAGTTGTTTTAATCTACATTTCCCTAAATCAAGAGTGATTTAGAGCATTTTTCATATCATTAAATATTGTTTTAATTTCTTCAAATAATTCATGTACTTTATTTTTTAATTAATTTATTTTATTTAAAATATGTTCCCATGGTCAAATAATTCATGTTCTTTCCCTCTCCTCAAACCCTTCAGCCTCCCCCATATCCAACACACAATTCCACTAGGTTTTATATGTATCATTGATCAAGATCTATTTCCATATAATTGATAGTAGGACTAGAGTTATTATTTAGTGTGTACATCCCCAATAATATCCCCCTCAATCCATATGTTCAAGTAGTTGTTTTTCTTCTGTGTTTCTCCTCCCACAGTTCTTCCTCTGAATGTGGCTAGTTTTCTTTCTCATAAATTATTCAGCCTTGATCTGAATCCTTATATTGCTGCTAGTAGAGAAGTCTGATTTTACCACAGTGTTATCAGTCTCTGTGTATAATGTTCTCCTGGTTCTGCTCCTTTCACTCTGCATCAATTCCTGGAGGTCATTCCAGTTCACATGGAATTCCTCCAGTTCTTTATTCCTTTGACTTCAATAGTATTCCATCACCAGTAAACACCACAATTTGTTCAGCCACTCCCAAATCTAAGGGCATATTCTCATTTTCTAGTTTTTTTTCCCACTACAAAGAGTGAGGCAATCATTAAAAACTATTTTGCCCAATTATATAGCAAAAAATATAGCAATCTAGAAGATATGGATGAATATTTACAAAAATATAAATTGCCTAGATTAACAGCAGAAGAAATAGAATACTTAAATAATCCCATATCAGAAAAAGAAATTGAACAAGCCATCAAAGAAGTCCCTAAGAAAAAATCGCCAGGGCCTGATGGATTCACAAGTGAATTCTATCAGACATTCAAAGAACAACTAATCCCAATACTATACAAATTATTTGACATAATAAGCAAAGAAAAAGTCCTACCAAATTCTTTTTATGACACAAATATGGTACTGATCCCAAAGCCAAGTAGATCAAAATCAGAGAAAGAAAACTATAGACCAATCTCCTTAATGAACATAAATGCAAAAATCTTAAATAGAATACTAGCAAAAAGACTCCAGCCAGTGATCACAAGGGTTATTCATTATGATCAGGTGGATTTAGACCAGGAATGCAAGGATGGTTCAATATTAGGAAAACCATCCACAAAATTGACTATATTAACAAGCTAACATACAAAAATCACACGATTATCTCAATAGATGCTGAAAAAGCCTTTGACAAAATACAACACCCATTCCTACTGAAAACACTAGAAAGTATAGGAATAGAAGGGCCTTTCCTAAAAATAATAAACAGTATATACCTAAAACCATCAACAAGCATCATATGCAATGGGGATAAATTAGAAACCTTTCCAGTAAGATCAAGCGTAAAACAAGGATGTCCATTATCACCTCTACTATTTAACATTGTACTAGAAACACTAGCAGTAGCAATTAGAGAAGAAAAGTAATTGAAGGTATTAAAATAGGCAATGAGGAGACTAAGCTATCACTCTTTGCAGATGATATGATGGTCTACTTGAAAAATCCTAGAGAATCAAGCAAAAACTAGTGGAAATAATCAACAACTTTAGTAAAGTTGCAGGATACAAAATAAATGCACATAAATCATCAGCATTTCTGTATATTTCCAACACACTAGAGCAGCAAGAAGTAGAAAGAGAAATACCATTCAAAATCACCCTATACCAGGGATGGGAACACTTTTTAAAGAGAGGTCCAAAGGAAAGGAAATGCTCATCTGTCTGTCTGCTTTCTTTTTTAAACACAATTTTAGTATTTATTTTTTAGAAAAGCTAACATGGATACATAATTCATGCTTTTACTTTCCCCTTCACCACCTGAGCAACCCCCACCATAGCTTATGTGTATTTCCACTGGTTTTAACATGTGTCATTGAACAAGACCTATTTCCAAATTGTTGATAGTTGCATTGGTGTGGTAGTTTTGAGTCTACATCCCCAATCATGTCCGCCTCATGTTTAGTTTCCTTAAAAGTGTTCTAATCTTGTATTACTCTTAACCTGGTTTGCCCTTCTTCCAATACAGCTTTAGCAGGGTTTAGCCACTGCACACTGACCATGCACTAGGACATTAACATATGGCAAACAAATGCAAAAGAGCAGAAATAATAAATGCAATCTTTTCATTTATTATTTCTGCTCTTTTGCATTTGTTTGCCATATGTTAATGATCTAGTGCATGGTCAGTCTTTAAGAATGTACCATGTGTTGCTGAAAAGAAGGTATATTCCTTTTTGTCCTTATTTATTTTTCTCCACATATCTGTTAACTCTAATTTTTCTGCAATTTCATTTACCTGACTTTCCTCTTTCTTATTTATTTTTTTGTTTTGATTTATCTAGATCTGATAGAGAAAGGTTTAGTTCTCCAACTAATATAGTTTTACAATCTATTTCTTCCTTGAGCTCTGACAGTTTCTCTTTTAGAAATTTGGATGCTATACCATTTGATGCATACATGTTAAGTAGTGGTATTTCCTCATCTTTTATACTGTCTTTTATCAGGATGTAATTACCTTCCCTGTCTTTTTTAATCATATCTATTTTTGCTTTGGCTTCATTAGTTATCAAGATTGCAACTCCTGCCTTCTTTTTCTCAGTTGAAGTCCAATAGATTTTGTTTCATCCTTTCACCTTCACCCTGTGTGTGTATCTGCCTCGTGTATTTCTTGTAGACAGCATGTGGTAGGCTTTTGGTTTCTAATCCACTCTGCTATTTGCTTCCTTTTAATGAGAGATTTCATCCCATTTATATTCAGAATTATGATTGTCATCTGTGTATTCCTCAACATTTTGAAGTCCTTTCCTAATTCTGCCTTTTTTCTTTTGCTATTTCCTTTTAAACCAATGGTTTGCTTTTAATCAGTCCCCCTAATTCCCACCTTTATTTTACTTCCCTTTCTACCCCCTCCATTTTTGTTCCCCTCTTGTTATTTTTTAGGGTCAATTGGGTTCCCTCCCCCCTCTCTTTCCCTCCTTTTATGTACTCCCTGCTTCACTATCCTCCTTTGTTTTCCCCTTCTGCTTTTCCCTGTAGTGTAAGATAGATTTGTTACCCCAGTGGATCTAGCTGCTCTCCCCCCTCAGAATTGATTCCTCTGAGAGTAAGGTTTAAGTATTATCTATTAACACTCTTTTCTTCTCCTTCTTGTAATGGTATTTTTCTCCTCCCTTTCCCATATGCCTCTTTGTGTGGTATACATTATCCCATTTTTCTTATTCCTTTAAATTTCTCTTGGTGCCATCTTATATTCCCCCACCCCTTTTCTTTCTTTTATTTGTGTGTATCATCATAGACAACTTAGTACCTCAATCTTTCCCTATGTATAGTTTTTCTAATCATTATAATAGTGAAAACAATTTTTGAGTTACAAATAACATTTTTCCATATAGGGATATAAGTAATTTGATCTTATTAAAGCCCTTAAAGATGAACTTTTAATTTTTTTCTTTCCCCTCTATTTCTTATTTACCTTTTCATGTTTCTCTTGGTTTTTGTGTTTGGACATCAAATTTCCATTTAATCCTGGCCTTTTCATTACAAATACTTGGAAATCATCTATTATGTTGAATGCACATACTTTCCTCTAGAAGTATATAGTCAGTTTTGATGGGTAGGTGCTCCTTGGTTGTAGACCCAGTTCTCTTGCCTTTCTGTATATCACATTCCAAGCCTTGTGTCTTGTAGTGTGGAGGCTGCCAGATCCTGTGTAATCCTGATTGGTGTTTCTTGATATCTGAATTGTCTCTTTCTGGCTTCTTGTAATATTTTCTCCTTAACTTGGAAGCTTTTGAATTTGGCTATTATATTCCTGGGGGTTGTCTTTTGAGGATTTAGTGTAGAGAGTGATCTATGGATCCTTTCAATGTCTATTTTGTCCTCTTGTTCAAGGACATCAGAGCAATTTTCTTAAATAATTTCTTATACTATGATATATAAATTTCTATTTGTCTCTGATTTTTCCAGGAGACCAATAATTCTCGAGTTGTCTCTTCTGGACCTGTTTTCTTGGTCTGTCATCTTCTCATTGAGATATTTTGTGTTTCCTTCTATTTTATCAGTGTTTTGACTTTGCTTTATTAATTCTTGCTTTCTTGTGAGATCATTGGTTTCTACTTGCCCAATTCTAGCCTTTAAAGACTTGTTTTCAGTTATAATCTTTTTGTTTTCCTTTTCTGTCTGGTCTATCTGGCTCTTCATGGCTTCCAGCTGGTCATTCATGGCTTCCATCTGGTTATTTCTGGTCTTCAATTTGCTTATCATTTCATTTGATTTCTGAACCTCAATTTCCAATTGTGAAATTCTGCCTTTTAAACTGTTATTTTCTTTTTGAACTATTTCCTACTGTTCTTGCCAAGTCTCTTCAACCTTTCTCATGATCTCAGACTGGAACTCTTCAAGAACTTGTGACCAATTTTTATTTTTTGGGTGGGTTTGGATGTGTTCACTTGATTTTCCTTCTCTGTTGTCTGTTCTCTGGTCTGGATTTTTTCTACGTAAAAATTATCTAGAATTAATACTTTTTTCCTTGTTTCTTTTGTTGGTTGGTTGTTCTTGAGCGTTGCTACCATTACTCTGCTTATTCTTGCTTAACCCAGAAGTCTGGGTGAAGAGGACAGGCTCTCTGTGTATGGAGCTACATAGTGGTTCCTGCCTGAGGCTGCTTTTTGTGTTTGGGCTTGGTGACTGTTGTATGTGGTCCCAGCCCTACTCCCCTCTAGGTGCCCAAGGTGTGCACTCTTCTGCCTCCTGGGGTTTCAGGTCTAGCTGCTCTCAGGGATGCTCTTAATCTTCTGCCACAAACTTAGAGGTTGTTCCCCACTGCTTTAATTCTAGGGCAGGTGCTAGCTATGAATCCTGCCCTGTAAGTGAGGTGGGGGAGGGTTTGATCAGCTTGCATTTTGGTGGGAGCTAATTTGCCCCCTTATAGTTTGGAAATGCAGAGATCTCACATACCTTTGATGCTGCACCCTATTGTGGAGTTCCTTTGCTAATCTGAACTTGGCATTTTTGTTCTTTTGAGGTATTGTACAGGTCATTGGTAGGGAGGGTAAAAGTTCTGCAATGACTCTGCAGCTATCTTAACCTGGAAATTCTTCTTCATTCATATACTTTCACCATTTATCAATTGGGGAATGCTTTGTGTTCTTATAAATTTGAGTAAGTTCTCCATATATTTGAGAAGTGAAGACTTTGTCAGAAAGACTTGCTATAAACATTTTTCCAATATGTTTTTAGATGGATTTCTTTACCTAACTGGGTGTGTATATTATTCTCTCTTTGAGCTAATTCCAATAAGAATAGAGTTTAAGCATTTTCTGCCACTCTACCCATCTTCCCTTCCACTGCACTGATTCTTACATGCCTCCTCATGAGAGATAATTTACCCTCAACTTTATCTCCTTTTCTCTTTTCCCAGGATATTCCTCTTTATTATCCCTTGATTTTTTAAAAAAAATATCATCCCATCCTATATTCAACTTAACTCATGCTCTCTGTCTATATATGCTCCTATTCATTATCCTAAAAGTAATAAAATTCTTAAGTATCTTCAGGACTTTAGGTATCTTAACTACTTTTGATATCAGATATTTCAAATATCATAGACATTTTAAGCATCTTAGTAATCTTATTAGTAATTGAATCAGTTTAACCCATTGTTTCTCTTGATACCTTAAAATATCTTAAGCATCTCTTGCACCATAAGTTTCATAAATATTCTAGTTATCAGTTTTCTGTTCAAGGAATGTAATTCATTTAACCCCATTGCTTCCATTGATTACTTTACGTATATTAAGTACTTTAGGCATCTCTTGTACTAAAGAAATCTAAAATATCCTATTTAAAACTTTTCCACGAAGGGATGTGATTATTTTAATTTCACTGCACTGATTCCATAGAAGTTTTTTTGTTTTTTTCTGTTTACCCTAATATTCTTCTTTTTAGTGTTTTGGATTCAAGTATGAAGTAATCTTTTCAGCTCTGGTCATTTCAGCAGGAATACTTGCAATTCCTCTATTTCATTAAATATCAATTTCTTCCCCTGGAATACTATGCTCATTTTCTCTGGGAGATTTATCTAGAATGTTTTCTTTATATTCTATGCCTTCTGATCCTTTAATAGAGAAGCTGCTGGGTTCTATGTAATCCTGATTGTAGTTCCACAATATTAGAATTTATTTTCCTGGCCACTTGTAATATTTTCTTCTTGACTTGGAAGCTCTGGAATTTGACTATTAATAGTCCTGGTATTTTTATGTTCAGGATTCTTTCAGGAGGTGATCAGTGAATTTTTTAAATTTCTATTTTCCTATTCAGGAACATCAAGACAGTTTTCCCTGATGATTTCTTGCAATAGTGTGTCCATATCTCTGTGTGTGTGTGTGTGTGTTTGTATTTGACATGTGTGTTACAACCACCGAATAGGATCTCTGCCTGTTGAGATAAGCTAGACAATATTTGTCATGGATTTTAGGCAATCCAATGATATTTATATTATCTCTCTTGGAACCATTTTCCAGGTCACTTGTTCTTCCAGTGAGAGATTTAAATTTTCTTCAATTTTTTCCATTCTTTTGAATTAGTTTTATTGTTTTATGAAGTTCCATTTGTCCAATTCTAATTTTTAAGGAGCTATTCTCAGTTTGATAAGAGTAAAGGATTGCTTGAAGCAGGTACACATTTTTTAAAAAAGAGACCAAACAAGAAGTTATTGCAATAGTCTATGCATGAAAAAAGCAAAACAAAACAAATTAAGTTAAAAATAAAATTAAAATTAATTTAAAAATTAAAAAAATTAAAAAATAAAAATTTCATTAAAATGTCTATACCTGACCTAAGCAGGATCTACATTAGATGGTTGACAGTACTAGAAGAAAGAGAGGACTTAAATTAGAAATGTTAAGAAGATAGAAATGACGAGAATTGTAATTGATTGAATATAAGCCATACCTTTGGGGGTGACATCTAAATTGTAAGCCTAGGTGACTAGAAAGATGGTGATACTCTCAAGATTAATAGAGAAGAAAGGAAAAAGGAATAGTTTGCAGAAGAGGATGATGAGTTGTTTTCAACATATTCAATTTATGATATCTATTAGACATAGTTTCAGCTATACAATATACAGTAAGAGATGCAAGAATAGAGGTTAATAGAGGTGTTAGAGAAAAACAAATAAATATGAAAATCATCAGCATTGGGATATTTGAATCCAAGCGAATCATTATCATAAACAACATTTTAAAAGAGTTACATGAAGCTGTGAGCTGGATGAGCATATTCTTCTCAAGCCTTCTCTCCCATTATATCCCTTATGTTCCATGAAATTCACAGGGGCTGTACACTGTAGGAAATACTGAAAAGCATTTGTAGCATTGGCCTACTTCCCAACCAAAACCCACATCATTTTTCTCCCTATATGTATAACACAAGTAATGCTCTTGAGAAAAATCAATTGTACCGTATGGCTCAAAATTAGAACTTTGAAAATAGAGAGACTATCTTCAATCTTGAATTTTCTCAACAATTGTTTGATAGCTTATTTTGCATTCTCATCCTCAAGGAAACTATGTAGACACATGAATTTGGTTCACTGTACAATTCTGTATGTTAAAAAACAATTCAATAAGATATTAAAATGGGTGGAATCAGTTAAAACTATTTAGACTCCTTTCCCCCCTCAAAGTTCCATTTTTATATCATAGTTTATTACTCTAGTAGTTTGGTACACAAAAATTTTGGGTTGACTTACCCTTTTTCAAGTTTCAGTGAGGCATTGGAGTAGGACTTTTATTTAGAAATTAGTTGATAGATAGAATCTGACAAACAGATCTGTATACCACAAATTCAAAATTTTACCTGAAATTCCTTAATAATCGACCCAGATCTTAGTTTTCTACAGATTCATCTCCTAAATAAAGCTTCCTCTTCTTGATGAACTTAATGAAATTTTAAGATATTCTATATGAATTAATGAAATTTCAGGTCACTTTCTGAGAAAGATAATTCCTTTTTATGTCCATTGAAGTGGAAGTAACACAAACACTGTTCATGATTTCAAATAAACACACATTAACTAAGCCCCTACTAAGTGCAAGGAATTACAAGTTGATTTCCAATATATCTCATTAAAGAGAATCTAATATATACATGTATATATGTGAATGTATATATGAATCTAATATATATGCATATATATATATATATTTAATATCAATACGTAATGATCCCAAATGCAACTTTTTCCAATCCAGTCCATGAATATGTTGTGGCTACATGCAAAGTTTAATAAAGTGCCTGAGATACATGAATATTTAATGAGAGATCTACTGTGTAGCTTCCTTACTGAGGACAACATAAACGAAAGGAAAACTTTGACTTATTAAAGATTAGATCAACAGAGGACACGTTCTTAAAAGTCCCTTCTATGCTTGAAAATCTCTGAGTTTGGCTGAAGAATTATGCTTTCTCTGTATCCTCTTCTTAGGTTCAAAAGAACTCACCAAGAGTAAAAAGATGATGAATTTTTCATATATAGAAATACATGGAGACCAAGATGTTAAGCAATTGTGGTTTGAAATCATGTAGAGCATAGTATTACAATGGTGAAATTACATATTGTTGACATTTTAAGATATCCAGTACTTAGGATGGAGTTAATTAATCCAACTTACAAGTATCAGTTCCATCCTAGTAGGTATCATAGCCCAGATGTGGAAACTAAAGCTTCTTAGTATCGAACCTTTTAAGGAATTCATGATCTTCCCATGCCTAAATAATTCTCTAGAGCCTGAAGTAATTCTCTGAAACCATTAAGATACCCTGAAAGATTAATTTTCTGTGTCTGAGTTGTAGCTGCTAAATTCCTTCCTGTACTAAATAGGTTTTTAAAATCTCTCAATAAGATAACATGGTATATGATATTTATCTCTTTAATATGAGCTTTTCTGATTGACCAGGTATCTCCCCAAATTATTTTAAAATTTTGTTTTCTTACCCATTGATCCAGAGGCTTAGATGACAGTTCCATTTTGCAAATCACAAGAATAAATAAATTGGTTAACATTTTAGGTCTGGTTCGTATGCAGAATCAGAAAATAAAGCCTATTGCATTTGAAAGGGCACTAATTACATTTTTGGATCAATTAATCTCCCTGTCTTTCCCAAATCGACTTTTTCTTACATACTTGGCAACAACGTATATTTTGATCTCTCTGATTCTGACCTTTTACTGATTGAGGTTGTTTTGCCCACCCCACATTGTGATTGCCTGTTTTGGACAACATTCCCATGCAGAGATCACAGAAGGAAAAACATGTTACAACTGGTGTCCCTTGTGATATTAATAGATCCCCTAGGTATTTGCAGAACTTCCACCTGTCTCTTTGGCACTGCAAGTAATTTGTAGTTCCTTTGTCTTTCCTTATTGTTTCTGTTGCTCAATGAGTACAAACTGAACCAAAGAACATTTTGAGAGAGATATAATCAGTAATCAATTAGATTCTATAGAACCAAAGACACTTGAGAGATTATTTCCAATTTATATATATATATATATGTATACATACATATATACACACATATGTGTATAAATATATCTCATTGATAAATGTTCTTATCATGCTGTTTTCATTACATTAATTATTTTTTGGTGGTTCAAAATAACTTCCATCCTTTCAATCATTGAGTTCTTATTTTATGAATTTCTATACTAATTGTTTTAACACAGGGTAATTTGTAATATTTTCTATATCATCTGTATAATTTAGAAGTGTTTATTAAATATTTCACAGTGTGCAAAACATTGTCTTATTGTCCCTATCTCTCATAAGATTTTAGTATGGTAGGAGAGAATAACATGCCAACTACCCCCAAAAATGGACTAAACCTTTGATTTTCTTAGTACAAGGAAGTACCAATGGGGAAACTGGTGGTACAAGTTTGATCTTGATGTGCCTACAATGATATAGTGACTCACTCAAGGACACAGAACTAATATATGTCAGAGCCAGGACTTAAAGCAAACTATATGGGGAGCAGCATAGGAAGGTTCATTATAGCTTCCCATCTGTGTCTGCAGTTTTGATAAGTCATCTTAAATTTTCTGAAGGCATAAGAGGATTTGAGGAGTTGTGCTAAAAAAATGAAACTTGGAAGGCTGGCCAGAGGTCAGGGGATTAGTTGTTTTCAAGTAGGGTGCTAGGAGATCTGGGGCAGTTTGAGTCAACCCTTATATCCTATCACAGATAAGGGATGTTTTGAATCCAGGACACTGTGGAAGAGCCTTGGGGCTGTTTACATTTAAAAAGTTTTTTTATTGATTAAGAAAATTTTTCCATGCTTACATGATTCATGTTCTTTCCCTTTCCTCCTCCCACCTCCCTGCTATAGCTGATGTGCAATTCCACTGGTTTCTTCATGTGTCATTGATCAAGATCTCTTTCCATATTATTGATAGTTGCACTTGGGTGATCGCTTAGAGTCTACATCCCCAATCATGTCCCCATCAAACCATGTGATCAAGCAGTTGTTTTTCTTCTGTGTTTCTGCTCCCACAGTTCTTTCTCTGGATATGGATAGTTTTCTTTCTCATAAATCCCTCAGAATTGTCCCGAGTCATTGCATTGCTGCTAGCACAGGAGTCCATTACATTCTATTTTACCACAGTGTATTGGTCTCTGTGTACAATGTTCTTCTGGCTCTGCTCCTTTCACTCTGCATCAATTCCTGGAGGTCTTTCCAGTTCACATGGAATTCCTCCAGTTCTTTATTCCTTTGAGTACAATAGTATTCCATCACCAGCAGATACCACAATTTGTTCAGCCATTCCCCAATCAAAGGGTATCCCTGCATTTTCCAATTTTTTGCCACCACAAAGAGCAAGGCTATAAATATTTTTGTACAAGTCTTTTTCCTTATTATCTCTTTGGGATATAATCCTAGCAGTGGTATGGCTGGATCAAAGGGTAGGAAGTTTTTTAAATCCCTTTGGGCATAGTTCCAAATGAGCTGTTTAAATTAATTTTGACCCCATGCAGATTGATTTTCAAACCAAATGACAGTATTTTAGGGAAGAATCATAAAGGACCACTCTGGTGCTTGAGGAAGAAGCTTTTGATATCCTTAAGAAGGGAACCCTCTTGTATTCTACTCTTAGGCCCTTGCTGGACTATTTTTATTCAAAGATTCATCTGTTATATACCTCTTTTTTAAATGAAATCATTATTTCTGAGTCCTCAGACTTCTAGTGATATTTTGTCCTATATGTAGAAGCATCTCTTTGGATAATATCTTACGTAGCAATTGAACCTGGATTCCTGACTCCAGTTGTTGCATTCTATGCCTAGGATGAAACAAAAGGCAGAAGTGAGAAAGCATAGGGTATGTTTGTGCAAAGATTAACCAGAATTTGAATGTCTATCCTAGCCCATGGCTAGGGCTATTATAATTCCTTTGTTGTTCAGTCATATCTGACCCTTCATGACCCCATTTGGGGTTTTCTGGAGAACAATACAAAAGTAGCTGACCACTTCCTTTTCCAGCTCATTTTACAGATGAGGAAACTGAGGCAAACAGGGTTAACTTGCCCAGGGTCATACAGCTTAGCAAGTACCTGAGGACAAATTTTAATTTAGAATATGGAGTCTTCCTGATTGCAGTCTTGGTGCTCTATTGATTTCACCATCTAGCTGCCCCACAAGTTACATTGGAACAATATTGAGAAGACCTTTTTCACATATATGACTTTTGCCTCCCCCCATCATAAAATATCACGTAGCTCTTAGCAGAATGTTGAGCTTATTTTAGATGATCAACAATATTGATTAAATATAAATAAATTGTCATATTTAATCAAATAAACAGAATATAGTGATTTATAAAGACAGGATCATGAGGAAGAAACATGGCAGAGATGGAAAAAAATGACTGGAATAGAGAAAGAAAACAAGATAAGAAATATACTTCCTGACTAGTGATGGGCCAAGAAGGAGGAAAAGTGATTCTCTGACATCTCATTTGCAAATCAGTGAATAGAAAAAAGATAAAAAAGGAAAGTTTATAGAAATGTAAGAATGGTGAGAGTTTCAAAAACTGAAACTGGGTAGAATCATAAAATAAGACTTGGAAAAGGGTTCAAAATTAATCAAAAGCAAGCTGTGCATGAGGATCAGGAAACAAATAAATAAAAATAATGATGAAGGTAAAATAAAGGAGAGAGGAAAGCAATGGATTCAATATTATAGAAGAAACAAGGGGAAAAGGTGGCAAGAAGGATTTAGGATATATGGCCATGAATACTAAGACCCTTTTTATTGTGTAGAGATAGATTCAGAAGACCAAATATTATGAAACAAAATCCCCAATTTGGATCATGCCCAAACTATGCATACCAAATGAAATGCAATGTCAATTGGCATCTTGTGCAAAGATCAAGGGTATAGTAATGGCTATGAGGAAAAAATAAAGAGAATAACTATTTCCATCATAAGCCTGATTGTCCTTGGCTACACTCACCAATACACCATCAACTTTTGAATAAAATATTAGTTGACAGTTAATTCAGAAAGGCTTCAGACAAAAGGACTAAAAATTCCTCTGCTATCTTTATTTATTAAAACTGCAAGCTATTGATACTGACCCTGTTCATTTTAATTCAAGAGATGGATCATCTCTGATCATTGGGAAAAAACAAATATAAAAATCTTAGCTTAGGAAAATCTACAGGTGAAACTTAAAGGACAAGAAATACTTTCATTCAGTATATTTTACCTCTATATTATTGGTATTGCTGAAAAATATTTTTTAACCTGCTGATTTTTTGCAGTTAGTGTAAATATTTTGAAAACCTGTTAAATAAATATTAAATTCAAATCTGAAAAGAAATTTAGTAAAACAAAATTGGTGTGAATATTTCTATGTAAACAGTATGATAGGATCATAAATTTAAATGATCCTTTTCATTCTATTGATAAATTGATGCCCAGGAAAGTGAAGAGACTTACCCAAGGTCATATAGTTAATATATATCAGAAGTGGAATATGAATGTATGACTAAATCTAACACTATTTCTTTTGCATTAAAAACATCTATTTGTTGATAAATAAGAAACATCCTACCTTGTAAGCCTTCACATTTTCATAGTTATTTCAGTTTTGTAAAACAATTTTTTTCTGAAACAATCTCAAAATATTTTTCCCAAATAATCATGTCAGATATATGGTAAAAATATTTCTCTCAATTTTCTGGATGAAAAACTGACATCCAAAGGAAAGGGAGATAGAATGGAAAGAAAACTAGTTCGAAGCAGTAGATCTTGATTCAAATCCTCCCTCTGAAGTTATTATCTGTAGGATCTTGCAAGTCAATTTGCTTACATTGGCTTCAGTTTCATCTGTCCAATGAGGTTGGTTGACTAAGTAAACCTCTGCTTACTCCCAGGTCTAGATATGGTCCTATTATCCTTATACCTCCTCTTCCACCCTACAAACAAAACAAAAATATATAAATGTGAAATTTATTGCCACTCATTGTCACACTGAAGGTAATTTTCAGAGCCAAGATTTAAAGGTAAGTCCTTTTTAGTCACTTTATTATTATTAATATTTCCCTCAGACCTATTCTACTTTAATATCAAAATAGATTTAATGATATTTTGTCTAAAGGCTGTTGAATTATCTGGCCAATTCATTCAAACCTCTAGGATAAATCTTTTTTTTTCCTAATTTGAATAATTATTTGCATTGACCTCTCTGATATTTTTGAATCAAACTAATTGACTAAAACTATAAAATTAGCAATTTATGCCTACCCCAAAATATAGCTAAACTAAAGAGAGATACTGACTTCTACAGGAATTCTGTAGGTAAATAAGAGTTTGGTTGTAGTGAGAAATTATCTGTCAGATTAAAGGAAGAGAGATAGTCATGGTTCACATAAGGCTGGAACAAATGTCGACAATAAGATAGGCCAGTGGTTCCCAAAGCTTTTTGGCCTACTGCCCCCTTTCCAGAAAAAATATTACTTAGCCCCCTGGAAATTAATTTTTAAAAAATTTAATAGCAATTAATAGGAAAGATAAACGTACCTGTGGCCATCACCGCTCCCATGGATTGCTGCAGCACCCAACAGGGGGCAGTGGCACCCACTTTGGGAATCACTGAGATAGGCAGAGAAGACAGGGAGGAGGACAGGGTGCAGGATCCAGGAATGATATGTATACAGCCAATGAATACATCAGATGAAGAGCAGATATAGCCATTAACCACACAGAGGGTCAGAACCAGAGATTCAAACAAAGACTAAAAATCCAGATATATGTCCTGTCCATTGTAATTCAAGATATGACTCACATCTGGTTCCTGAAAAGAAAACTATAAGTAAAACTATTTTTAAATTTTCCTTTAAATTTCATTTTATTTTTTACTATTCAGATATAAAGCCTAGGCAGAAAAAGTGAGGAACTAAATCTTGAGATCTGGATAAAGTTTTAGATATCATCAGCACCATAGATAGCACTTATTTTCATTCCAGGACTTACACATTTTGTGTAATGGCAGAAACCAATGTCCAAGTTTGGCTCTTTGGGAACTAAAAGGTAGAGATAAATCAGAATTCTCTGTTAGACTAGGGAAGTGAAAGTGAGGTTCTTTACAGAAGCAGGAAAAAGAAAGAATAAAAATTTTAAAGAATGGTCTGTAGGAAGGTTTTAGTCTCAAGTGATATTTAGTGATATTTTAATCAATAGAGGTTTAAAAGATTGAGGAGGGTCATAGAACATTGTATGTGGTTAACCTTGGCAGCAACACTTTCTGGATGATCTTATTTTCTATAATTTTTGCCTTACTCTCTCCTAGTTACTTAGCTCTTTGACAATAGTGCTTATAATAAATGACATCTTGAACATTTTATACATTTTAGGAGTATTCAGACATCTAGCTAGTTAATAGATGGTGTGTCCAAACCATTTGAAAAATGGACTACCTAACCAAGCCATAGAAAACTGTGGTTAAACCTCACTGATTTATTACTTTATAATTCCAAGACTCTATTCTGGAGCCAATATTTAATAGCTGTGGGGTCTATGGAGGTCATATTTATTATGATTTTATTATCTGAAAAAAAGTAAAAAGATGCAGCATATAGGATACAATCTTTGAATAATGTAATTAAAACCAATATAATATGATGCCCTATGATGATACATGAAGAATTTGATAATTTACTTGCTAAATTGCTCTAGTACTACCAAATATGCCATTAGTGTTAATTAACAAGATTACCAAATACTACTAGAATACTACTAGAAAGTTTAATTATTGTCTAATTTTTTAAGTACTTTGACTTTTTAAAAAGTAAGACTAGGAATTTGAAGATACATTTATATTTTAGGCACTATATTTTAAAAATATTTCCATATTACATGTTGATAAAAATTTTAATAATTGTTTTCTAATATTTTGTGATCCATGTTCTCTCCCTCTCTTCCCAAAATGGCAGGCATTATTATATTATACATATGTCTTTATTTGTCATATTGTGAAAGGATATGGATTGTCTTTAAAGACTGATTTGGAAGGATTGTCAGAGTGTTTCTAGCTTTTCCTACTACTAATCTGCCATCTTGGCTCCAAACCAGGTATTGTCTTTAAAGGCAAATATGTGAGAAAATTATGTGATAGAGTGGAAAACAGACTAAATGAAATAGAGGAGTTGAGTTCAAATCCTACTTCTGGCATTCACTATGTAACTAGGTAAATCACATTAGCACTTTAAACCTCACTTTCTGAATCTATAAAAATTATGAGGGCTGGAGGACAAAATCTATGACGTCCCTTCTACCTCTTAAATCCTAATTTGAAATGGTTTGAGCACTTAGTATTTTTGATTAATATTTTTCCATTTGCTTTGATGGCTTATTAGGTTAGGACAATTGGGAACTACAATCTGTCAAGTTGCCATGGTTTTAGCATTTAATAGTTCACATTTATTTATTGTAGAATTCTAAAGTCTTCAGAAGACTTTCCTCACAACAAATCTGGGTGGTTTATAATTCAATTATTATTAGCATTATTTTATGGAAGACAGAATATAAATTACTTGTATAAGGGCATGTATATCATAAGATCTTGTAGATCTGAGTCCATTGGTATTTCTGTAACCCTGTATTAATAGTGGGAAAAAATTTTTATAGAAAAAAAAGCAATATAGAGCTAGGTTCACTACAATTCATCTCATTACTACTTCTCCCAAATGTTCCTATTTGCATTTGACATTCTACTAAATGCATGGAGACCTGAATACTACAAAGCATACTAACTGAAATCTATACTTCTGGGGGGAAAATGGCTGATAGTTGTCTGGAAAAACTAAGCAGATGAAAAATTTCTATAGTCTTGGTCATAAAATAATGCAACTATATTTGTATATTAGAGAATCACATTGGATAGACAATTCCTGGCATTCTTGGGAAATTCTGCTTTAATTTACATGCAAACATACATTCATACATACCTGTTGTTTCTGCTGTTGAGTGATTACAGTTTTGTCCTGTTCTTGGTGATTCCATTTGGGTTGTCTTGATAACTTTATTAAAGTGGTTTGATATAGCCTCCTCCAGCTCATTTTACAGGTGAGAAAATGGAGGCTGAAAAGGTTGGGTGACTTGCCCAAGGTCACACAGCTAGTAAGTTCTCAGGCCAGATTTTTACTTGAGGAGATGAGTTTTCCTGATCCCAGGCCTGGCATTTTATTTACTGTGCCACCCAGCTGCCTCAATGTACACACAAAGGTACATAAATATGAAATGAGGCAGGATCATGTTTTAGTTAGAGAAATGGCCTTAAAGCCATGAAGACAAATTCAAGGAAAGCTGAGTGATCCTAGGCAAGTCACTTAACTTCTCAAGTAAATCTTGCAGAGATGACACCAACCTATATTGGAAGTAGAAATTTCCTTAGACTAGGAATTTTCTCTATCAGTGAAAACACAGGTACAGCCCCATCCCTGTGAATGCATTACTTTCAAGAAGATCTTTTAGTTATATGACCTATATTCACATGCCTATGTTCGCATACCTTAAGGCAGATTACCTGTGGCTTATGAAGAGGGCAAAATGTTCATAGATTTAAAGATAGATTGATGGGAATTTAAAGCACATTGTTTCATAAGTAAGGAAACTGAATCCCAGAGAGCTCTGGTTCTTTGCTCACATCCCAGATTCAATGAGCAACACCAAAAAAATTTGAATCCAAGTCCACACCTTGATTAGCTAGCTCTTATCATATCACAGAAAGTTATTTTCTTTCATTCCTCCTTCCCTCCCTCCCTCCCCACTCCTTCTCTCCTTCCCTCCATTGCTCCATCCCTCCTTCATTACATCTCTCCCTCCCTCCCCTTCTTCCTTCCATCCTTCCTTCTTTCCTTACTTCCATCCTTCCTTCATTATTTCCATCCTTCCTTCCCTGTTTCCTTCCTTCCTTCCCTGTTTCCTTCCTTCCTTATATCTTTTTTTTTCTTCTCCATGCCTTAGAATTACTTGATTTACCAGCTTCATGACATTTAAGGGAGAGATCCCAGACCTAAATCCCTTTACTGTCCTTGGAGAAGCATGCCAACCTAAGCCACAGGCTGTTAAGACTTTGTTTTAGATGAACTGAAATAGAGGCAATTAGGTTGTTCATTCATTTCTCTGTTAGAATCTGTACATAGTTATGGAGGGGGGCTACTGAAATACAGATGGAGAAACAGATTGAAAGGAAAATATTATCCTTTTCCCATTATTAAAAATGTTTCTTGTTTCTTAACTAAAATTAAGAACAGATGAACATCAAATGTGATACATAACTAATCTTTTGCTGTGAATGATGCATATTACAAAGTTAAAATTATTTTGAATTTCAGTTCTTACCCTTTACAAATGCCATTCTGAGCACACACTGTATAAATTTTAACTAACTTGTAGAGAGCATACCTAACATGCACAATTAGGTCAGCATGTATGCATACACATCCCTGGAGGTCCACACATTTAAAAACTTGTTAAGAAGTACAAGTCTGTCTTATGCTGCACTCCTTGAGGTGTACATGGATTAACTTTGCACTTCAAAGAATTCACAGTTCAAATAGATATCAATGCCAAATTCACACTTTTTTTTTAAACCTGTAGCAGGACCGTTAAGAGTATCTACTGGTAATGAACATTTCCTTATATTTATGTATTCCCTGGTTTTAAGAAAATGTGTGTTAAAATGTATGTTAATTAATGGTGAAAAGCATTAAATAAATACAACAATATAAGAGTGGTTCAGTGAATCACCAATTTCCATTAATATCTCTGAAATACTAGATCCTTTTGGAGAATTCACCTGCTGTTTGATGCTTCACAAGAATTCTCTATGAAAATAGTTCAAAAATTCCTCCAGGGCACTTTCATTAACTATTACTCATAACTGTAAGCTAGTCTAGTCTTTTTATTATCATAAATTTAATGGCATCACTTATTAGATGCATAATGGAAAAAGATGGAAAATAACTTTTGAAAAATATTAAAATTTATTTAATTAAGCCTTATTTGAAAAATATTATAACAAAAATTTACAAATAAAAATAATGTATTTCTTCTTTGTCCTTCTGAATCTTAATTTTTTTTTATTTTGGGCATTTTAAATATATAACTGTGTTAGACTTCAGTTCTCATTTGAATCTGATAGTTGGTCTTGTTCTCTAAAAAGTACCCTAATCTTCTTCTAATACTCATTGAACCTAGAACTCTAAGCCTTTAGATAATTTCCATCTTATTATAATTCTGATGAGTGTTTTTACCTAATTTCAAGTCATTCCATATCTTTTCTGCATTCTTCCAATCTCCTCGAATCCTCAAACCACATTAGTGAGAGCATCATGAAGAAATTTCTAACAGAATGCAAATATATGACCATAGTTGTCATGTCTTATTTTCATTTTATAGTTGCATTTTCATCCAGATCATTGATGTGAAGAGATTTGTGATCCTACATAAATGTAAGATATTATAATTCACCCTCATAAATTTATTTGTTAATAATTTATATCTAAATATTATATAGGATCTGTATTTAAGTATATGTTAGTATACTTGTGGCTGCATTTGCTCACTCAAGTCCCCCTTTCTCCAAATGTTAAACATGACTAAGTTGTCAAATTATCCCATTTCTCATTTTCATATTACAAAACTCACTTAAACCATTTCTCTATAACAATACCAATGATAACTTGACTGATAAACAAATGACCTATAAAATGTTCACTCCTTTAACTTCTTTGCATTTTTTTCTCATTAATAATCACCCTTTTCTCCTACATTCTTTATTCTGCATTGAAATCAGTGACACTGCTCTCTCTGCCTTGTCTTCTTATTATCTGATGGTGCTTCAGAACTCTGAATTATTTAGATGAATCATCTTCCATCCTCAGCTCCTAAAAGTTGGTTTACCTCACTGGCTTGTTATGGAAATTTTTATTCTCTCTTTTCACTCCACATTCTTTACCTTTATATTCTAATTAAATTTTATAAATTCAATGGTGATATCTACAATGATGAGTCCAAAATCAATATATTTGATCTTAATCTAAAAATTTTTCTTTGGTCTTACATTGCCAGTTTCCTGATGGATAATATGTCCCAGGGTCATCTCAATTTTAACAACTTCAAAGATGATAATACATGACAGTGAGATATTCTACTAAATCCATTATTTTTCTAAATGTCCGAATTCTTTTTTTCCATCACCATTTTTCTTTTTACTTTGGTTTATGACTTCAGAGGAACATTCAATTATCTCCACAGTGTCTATGGCATCTATAGCCTTCTTTTGAATTTCATAACCACTGTTTAATTTTTAGGCCATTGCTAAGACTATTGTAAAAACCTCCTGGGTATTCTCCTTGCCATCATCATCTCCTCTCTTCAAATAATCTGCCCAACAGTTGCCAGTATAATTTTCCTAAGGTCTAAGTCTCATTAAGTCACTATGCTACTCAAGATACAACAGGTTTCTTCCTGTTGTTTCCAGGAGAAATACAAACTCCTTAATCTGATATTTTCCATGATATTATCAACCATGCTTCTTTCTGGAAATAGATGAAAAGATTACCATCTATATGATCTAGTTCTATGTTCTATCCCAATAGGACTATTAGCTATTCCTGGAATTCCAAATTTAATCTCCTGAATTTGTGTGTTTGTACAACTCAGCCCTCAAACCAGGAATTCATTCCTTTCTCATTTTTACCCATTTAACATTTTTTTAAACTTTTACCTTCCTTCTTAAAATCAATAGTCTATATTGATTTCAAGATAGAAGAACAGTAAAAACTAGGCAATGAGGTTTAAGTGACTTGTACATGATCACACAGCTATAAAATGCCTGAGATTAAATTTGAACCTAGCACATTCCATCTCTAGGTCTGTCTCTTAATCCACTAAAGCCACCCAGTTGCCTTGTCTCCACTTAGAATTCTTGGATGTTTCTCTCTAAGGCTACTTCCTCTGAAAAGGCTTTCCCTAATCGCCCTATCCTCCATTACTGATATGCTCTTTCTTTTCTTGTTAGATTGAATTTACTTTTCTACTTGATATCTTCATGCATCAAAACTGTACACTTAAAATCTGTATGCCATTCAAAGAAATGAGTTTTAATTTTAGAGTATGTGTACAATACAAAGCTATATTCTTATCTGCAAAACTGTTCAAATAAATTCAAAGGATGCTTTAAATGACAGACAATTGATTTGAGTTATATAATATCTGGTATGCATTGGCCTGCATGGCCTCTTTGAGCTAATCATTCATATCCAATGTATATCTATAAACTGTTGAAGGAGGATCATTTTCATTGTTTCATTTGGATGCCTAGCACTTAACACAGGGCCAGAAATGATCCTTAACAAATGCTTGTTGTATAGAAGTATAATGAAATTAATTTGGAAATGTGACATGGATTCAGATACTATAAACATTATCATAAAGTGGTCAACATACATACACGTATATTTAACTGATGGGCATAATACCAAAAAAAAAATCAGAGTAAAGCTGAATTCAATTTAGCTTTAGCTGAAACTCACCATAGGTACAAGCATGTGAAATATGAAAGTAATTTCTAATGCTCATAAATTATCTATTCTCTACACTCACTTTTCAAATCCTTGATAATCTAGATTTCTGGTTGTTTTTTTTTTTACCATAGATCCCTCCACCTCCATTATTGTAGGAGAATATGCCTCCATTTGTAATGAAATTCCTGCTGCAAATGTCCTCCTTGATCACAAGCACAGCAGGATTCTCTCCTATGCAAAGAAATATCCTGAGGCATCTCTGTAGATGTTTAGAATATTAAGATAATATCTACCCCTGGTCCATCTGAATCCAGGAGTTGGCCCAGTATCTTTACACATTCTAAACAAGTTTGTAAGGGAGTGATTGCTAGTGCTAATTTAGGCAGGTTGCTAGTCTCTCTGTCTTTAAAGCTCAAAAAAGAAAAAAAAATGAGAAAAAGGCCCATAGAAAGAAAGCAGTGAAATAATGGATCAAGTAAGGGATATCTATTTCCTTATTATGGAAATACTTCCCCAACTTGAAAATACACCTACTTTTTGGTATTTGTATTTTGGGCAATATAATATTGCAAAACATAGGATGTAGAAACATATATGTACATAGACACACATATATACAGGCACATTCACATATACACACTCACCATGACATTTAACCAAATGAACTCCCCAATCTTCAGAAGTCATTTGGCCTTGAGGTTGCTGGTTACAAGAAAAATTTAAAAGCATGACTCCTTATTGAAAAATTCAGCTGCCTGTCCTGAAGAATCAGTCTCCCAGGATTGGCACGTCAACACATAAACAGTCTATTCTCTAAAAGCTATACTAGGGAACAAAGTAAGAAGCAATCACTCAGGTAACTCTGTCTCAGACTATTCAAGACTTTAAAGGTCATCCCCAACACACTGAATCACACCCAGAAAGAAAGAAAAATGAAGGGAAAGCTTAGAACACAGGTATTATGTATCATCAATCCTCCCATTGTTAGAATTTTGCTGAAAAGACTCACACTTAAAAACCTCTTTGTCTGAAATTAGAACAAAAAGTATTATTTTTAACAGATATATTTGATCTCTATGAAATAATTTGGTTCTTAGAAGCATTTAGATGTTCTTCTAAACCACATAATTATTTCTAGGTATTGCTGACTTTCTTCCCTCCCTCCCATCCTCACTCTTTGTTAGTTTTCTAAAAACAAATCATTTACCAGTTTTAGTACCAGATTTGGGTTTTTAAATGAACAATAGTGGCCACAGCAATACTACTAGCCACAAATGAGTGGAATGTTTACATTTGATTTCTAAGCAATTTTAATTTGAAATGGAAGATTTAATTTAAATGCATTATATATTGTTGACTTGGATTTTCCCAAGCATTAGTGTTTACATAAGTATTATTTAACTGAAAAAGAATAGTCAGATCCAAATGGACAAATGGGAATAAGGTATAAGGAATTTTAACAATTAATCACATTTTTCATAACGATTTCATCATATTAGAATTCATTAAGAAGTTTATCTATTTTAACAATGTCTATTACTCACCCAAGCAAAGATCCTTACAATAATTTTAACTTATTTGCCTTATCTCATCCCCTCTATTTTATTATCAAATAATGTTGACTTTCCTCACAAGATTTATACCTATCCCACTATCCTTCTATTTAGTCTTTTTCTTTGTTTGCAGTTATAACCCTTTTTAATTGAGTCTTCAACACTGACTTCACTTCCATTTTTAATCAAGAATACATAAACTTCTCCTCACAGCATCTCTTTTGAATGTCACAGACCTCTTTGGGAATCTGGAAAACCATATTAAGCCCTTTTCAGATTAAGTTTGTAGTGTATAAAATAAAATAGAAATTATAAACCTATTCTTATTCAAATTGTACTACTAATTTATATCAAACAAAATGAAAAGGAAAGTTGGGGTTGCAAAGCCTTTTCAATAGCCATCATGGCCATTGAGTCCATAGAGCATACTTTGAGGAGCACTTGCTCCTTCCAGGAATGGATTTCAGTAGCCAAGGTGAGTGTGTTAGAGGCAGAGGTTAAGTTTCCCCCATGTCACTTTTTCTTTTGCTGTTGTGGATTTCCCAGATAGCAATTACATCATTATATTCCCAAGGGGCTGATTTCTGTCTCAAAGAGAAAAGATAGAGGCCATGACAAAGACCAGGGCATGCACTGGGAAACCATGCTTGAATAAAACTTGGTGTGTTGGTGTTGGATGTAAGCTCCACCATCAGTTATTGTGAAAAGGTTAAGGTGCAAACTATCTTAGAATGAAAGGATGATAGGATAATAGTTTCAGTAGTGAAAGGAACCTTAGAGGCCATCAGGTCAAATCATCTTGTTTTCTTACAGTTGAGTAAAATGGATTTCAGAAAGGATAAATAATTTGCCCAAGGTCCTATAGCTAGTAAGCTTCTGAGCTGGGAAATGAACTTGGGTCTTACTGATTCTGGGTCCAACAGTATATCTACTGTTTTTCTTCCCACATTCTGATAGGATCATTACACCCTTTTTGGTGTCAAGGCACAAATTCCTCAGGTTCTTGCTGTAGTTTTTTTCTGCAGGGAACTCCAATTCTCACATTAGAAAAATATGAGGATAAAGATGAGAAAATATAGTTGGAGACAGGCATCTATACAGTGGTACAATCTGGATAGAACTTGAAATATATAATTAGAAATAGATTGAAATAAGGTAAGAAGAGTGAGTTGAAGCCAAATGGTGGTGAGAATTAAACACCAGTTTAACAATCTAACTTACTTTCTCACAAGAGTTCTAGAAACAGAGAAACCCGAGGAGTCAGTGCTAATTCTCTAATGCTATCAGCTTGAGAACCCACTGGTGTACTTTCCCCTAAGATTATTAAGTGAGAACCAATATATTTAACTAGCATTAAGTAGTTCTTAGAAAGGGATATTTACTAAGGCATTACACTAAGAAAAAGGGGCATTAGCTATCCCCTAGAAGTCTGTTACACACTATTTTATGAGTACATACAGACTCAAGAGGAAAGTTTGCTTAAGCTTAGAGAGAACAATTGAGTAACTCATAGCTCTAGGTTTCTAGAAGTTTTTTTCTTAGATTTATAGAATATAAGCTTAAAAGGAACTTCTTAAGGCATTTTGTGCCTCCTAATGCAAATAGTGCCACCAGTTTCTGATGTTGTCTACTAGTACTAGAATACTGTCTAGAAGAGTAGAAGTCTAATACCTTAAGGTACTTTGAAGTTCACAAGGTCTTTATATAACCTTAAGGGAGAGTAGAATAAATGAAGGATTTCTTTCTCCTATCCTTGCCTCAAAAGGCAATGACTCCTCATGTATTTTAGGTAGAATGCCATACATTATTCACTTTCTAGAACTTCCCACATTCCAGGTAACTTGATGAATTCATTCAGGATACAAAGGATATGACAATCTTGCCTCCAACTGGAATATAATTTCTATTTGACATCATATTTTCTACAAAGACTTTCTGACATTTTCTCCATTGTCTAAAGCTTAAGATTAATTGGATGAAACTCTTTCTCACCTACTTATTGAGGATAAAATAATGCATAGCAATTTCAACCCTATCCTTACACCAAGAAGTTGTATTCCAGGTTACGTTTCATACATCATGAATGTAAAATGATTTTGTATGAAGCATGTGGAATTACTCACTTCCTGTTTCTAGTTAACTATGAGTTAGTTTTTGAGTCTGGCTCTCAAAAGAGAAATAACAAAAAAATTACTTAATTTGAGGCTACTTGTGAGGAGATGATGCCTAGAGTGATATATAATATAATCTCTTTTCCACATCTTTCTTCCAATCTAATTCTAAAGTATATAAAGCTGATTCAACCTCTGTCTCCAGTGTTGGGTGGTCAAGAAACAATTAAGTTGAACCCCAATATGGTCCATAAGAAAGATCTCAAAAATACCATTGATGCCTGAAATAATAGGTGGGTTTGGGGGATGGGACTGGATGTTACTTAGGCCAGTATAAAAAGAGTAACCTGGGTTTGAGGAAGGCCACTAAGCCCACTGCTGGCAGAGTCAAAGACTGAGATCACACACACACCCACTAAGATGATATATAAAAGTTGTTTTAATTTTAACAAGGGAAAGGTATGAGATAATTGGACAATTTAAGCTAAAGGTTTCTGTCTAAACCCCATGAGATCTAAATGTCCTGTCACCAGGAGGCTTCTTGGATTTTGCTACACTGAGCTCACCTATCTATATAGGGACCCATACTCTAAAATAAATATCCTACATTAACCCCCCAAAAAACCTTTTGGTGGTAATGGAGGTAGTTAGGCAACTAGGCAGGACAGGGCCCAAGAAGAGGTTTTGGATCCAAAAGGGTCCAAACAAAATTCTCACAGACAGATAGCTCAGATGTACAGGATCACACAGGAAACTCAGTAGATGTTTTAATCAAGTATTGGGGAAGCAGGTAGGATGGAGAAGTGCAGATATACCACAGCCAGCAAAGGAAGGTATCTAGTCCCTCTTCAGGTAAACCCATAGAGAGAAAGAAAACCAGCACAAGCTTAACTGACTCTCCCCCTTAGAATTCTAAAATTACATATTATTTTTTCCCATGCCTCTTCCCTCTGCACATACATTTAACTTTACTTATTATATGCCTAAATTAAAAATTCAGAAGAGGAGAATAACTAAAGCAACAAGCAAAACCATAGCGAGAACCCCACATGTCAAATTAAATTCCTATATTCCTATTTTAAAAAGTAAAAATGATATCATTAAAGGAATAAGAAACCTAGAGTAAAAATTTAAAAAGGAATAAGAATTTAGAAAGAAAAACTTAGAAACGGTTTAGTAGAGCAGGTATAAAATCTGATTCAAGAACTATAATTCTTGAAACTTAGACTGAAGATAGTAGATGTTAATCATGTTAAGAGGCAATGAAAACCATTTGAAAAATCAAATATCTTGTGGGGTTTAGCTTAAGTTGTCCAATTACTTTCTTACCTTTCCCTTGTTAAAATTAAAACAACTTTTATATATCATCTTAGTGGATGAATATGTCATCTCATTGTATCTCATTGTCTGGTTCTCCCAGCCCTGTGCTTGGATGGCCTTTCCAGAACCCAGGTTACTCTTCTGATACTGGCCTAGATAACATATAATCCCATCCCCCAAATCCCTCACCTTTTATTTCAGTTGGTAAGCTAAAGGGACTGAATCTAGGGTTATTTGGTTTTGGGTAAAGCTGAATCTTGATTTCAAGCCTGAGTGCAGAGGTTCTCAGAGGCAAGTATACCCTGTAGAACTTTGAGAAGCTGTCTTTCAAGAGAGCAGCTAGTGCTGGAGAGGGAGCTGTCCTGGTGCTGAAATTCAACAGTTCAGCCAGATTGACACCTGTCTGTTAAGGGCTATCATCACTTCAGTCCAATAACTAGTGCTGAAGTTGAGAATTATAAATCTTAAGTAGTGGTTTATTTGACAATTGTGGCTTCTAATTTCACCCAACCAATTATTTGTAAAGTATCATTTTCTTATTATTCCTATATAGTTGTCAACATGATACAGGGAATAATGGAAATGTTCTATGATTGTTTAATGTGGATACCATGTCTGGTTATTACAGTATTTCCTGGTTATTGTTATACATTGCTTAATTTTGACTTTCTAAAACCTTTTATGAGACTATATCAATGCAGTGTGTTTGTTCATATATACTAATTTTTCATGGGGTTTTTGATTGTATATAAGTATAGATGGATTTTTATTGTGGCTCTAGGTAAAATAAAAAAATGTGGCTACTTGAACATTTAGAGATTCAGAGATGAAACAAATGATGGTGTTAATGCAAGCAAAGCTGGAAATGATGGGAAATGTTTTAATGAAAATCTGGTGAATAATAATGTTAATGTTAAAAATATTGGTTTTGATGGTAAGAATGTTGTTATGCTTGGTGTTGAAAACCCAGAGGGAAGTGATATAAAAGCTAAAGCTTCCAATAGACTTGAAAGGGAAACAAAGACTCAACAAAAATCGTGCTTCCTTGTTCCCTTTAAAGAGATATACCTTTCATTTCACTTGAACTTGGGGTTTTGCATCTGAAGTCTCACAAGCAGGTCTCTGCTGTGGAGTTATATGTGATGAAGAGGAGAACAACAAAGTTCATTGACCAGCCAAATAAAGTAATTAGAGATGTTTAAAGAGTAGTAAGAATCTATGATCCTGACTATGCAGATTTATTCTTGCTTGTGGAGGAATTACTCACAAAAAGAGAGAGACAACAGTTCATTGAGCAGATAAGAAATAATTCTCCTTTAATATCATGGCTTTAACAGTATGAGGAATTAGATTTAAATTTGGTGGTGATTGTAGAAATTTGAAACAGGCAAGGGAATCCATAATAGAGGTGATGGAAAGAAATTCTAGATGACTAGATGCATGGTCAAGGTTTGAGAAAGTCAAACAGGATATGGGGAGTCACTAGCAAGTTTTTTAGACTGGTAGACAATAGAACCTCAACCAGTCAAAGGAGTATGGGATACTTTCTGAGTATTAGTAAAATGTATTCAACTCTCTACAGGGAAACAAGATAGAACAGAGATAGGGGAAGAGGGCAAAATAAAAGGATAAATTTGTGGAAGAGTAAACCACAAACAACATAGACTTTAACCTCAGAGAGAGGATTTGAAAGGAAAGAAAGAAAGAGAAATAACCTGTGACTGGAGACTTGGCAAGAGAGAGAGAGAAGAGAATAAGGAAAAAGAAGCAGATTATATTAAGTATATGTCATTGGTGCTTACCCCAATATTTTTTAAACCTCTCTCTTATTTGATTATAGGGAGCATAGAACAAATAAAAGAAAAAAACAAATGAAAGAGAATAGAATGAGAATAAATACAATTATAATTTCAACTACAAATATAGATAGTATAAACTTACTCAGCAAAAGGAAAAGTATATAACCAAACAAATTCAAAAGCAAAATATAACATTATAATTGATTAAGAGAATTTAATTAATTTGTTTTTCACTTGAAATGTGAAGATATAGAAAGACTTAAATACATTGTCAAAAATGTTATGGATTCAACTGAACTCAAAAAAGAAAGCTTGAATATAAAATAACAAAACACTTATGAAACAATCAATCAAACAAAACAAACAAAAAAGGCGGAAAAAGCCTTTGACAAAATATAACACCCATTCCAGTTGAAAACACTAGAAAGTATAGGAATAGAAGGACCTTTCCTAAAAAAAACAAACAGTATGTATCTAAAACCATCAACAAGCACCATATGCAATGGGGATAAATTAGAAGCATTCCCAATAAGTTCAGGCATGAAACAAGGATGCCTATGATCACCTCTATTATTTAACATTGTACTAGAAACACTGCCAGTAGCAATTAGAGAAGAAAAAGAAATCAAAGGTATCAAAATAGGCAAGGAGGAGACTAAGTTATCACTGTTTGCAGATGATATGATGGTTTACTTAAAAAATCCTAGAGAAACAACTAAAAAGCTTGTAGAAATAAATAACAATTTCAGCAAAGTTGCAGGATACAAAATAAATGCAAATAAATCATCAGCATTTCTATATATTTCCAACACATCACAGCAACAAAAGGTAGAAAGAGAAACGCCATTTAAAATCACCTTACACAATATAAAATACTTAGGAATCTATCTATCAAAACAAACACAGGAATTATATGAATAAAACTACAAAACACTTTCCAAACAATTAAAACTAGATCTAAACAATTGGAAAAACATTGATTGCTCATGGGTAGAACAAGCTAACATAATAAAAATGACCATTCTACCCAAAATATTTTACTTATTTCGTGCCATACCTACAAACTATCAAAAAATTCTTTACTTAATTAGAAAAAAAAACAACTATAACAAAGTTCATCTGGATGAACAAAAGATCAAGAATATCAAGGGAAATAATGAAAAAAGAAACATGAAGGAAGGAGGCTTAGCAGTATCATATATTAAACTATACTATAAAGCAGTGGTCATCAAAACAATATAGTACTGGCTAAGAAACAGAAGGGAGGATCAGTGGAATAGACTTGGGGTAAGTGACGTCAGCAAGACAGTGTATGATAAACCCAAAGAGCCTGACTTTTGGGACAAAAATCCACTACTTGACAAAAACTGCTGGGAACATTGGAAAACATTATGGGAGAGATTAGGTTTAGATCAACATCTCACACCCTACACCAAGATAAATTCAGAATAGGTGAATGACTTGAATATAAAAAGGGAAACTATAAATAAATTAAGTGAACACAGAATAGTATACTTTCTAGATCTCTGGAAAGGAAAGATTTTAAAACCAAGCAAGAGTTAGAGAAAATTACAAAATGTAAATTAAATAGTTTTGATTATATTAAATTAAAAAGCTTTTGTACAAACAAAATGATATAACCAAAATCAGAAGGGAAACAACAAATTGGGAAAAAAACTCTTTATAAAAAATACTCTGACAGGGGTCTAATTACTCAAACATAGAAGGGGTTAAATCAATTGTATAAAAAATCAAGCCATTCCCCAATTGATAAATGGGAAAGGGACATGAATAGGCAATTTTCAGATAAAGAAATAAAAACTATCAATAAGTACATGAGAAAGTGTTCTAAATCTCTAATAATTAGAGAAATGCAAATCAAAGCAACTCTGAGGTATCACCTCACCCCTAGCAGATTGGCTAAAATGATAGCAGGGGAGAGTAATAAATGTTGGAGGGGATGTGGCAAAATTGGGACATTAATGCATTACTGGTGGAGTTGTGAACTACTCCAACCATTCTGGCTGGCAATTTGGAACTATGCTCAAAGGGCTATAAAAGAATGCCTACCCTTTGATCCAGCCATATCATTGTTGGGTTTGTACCCCAAAGAGATCATTTATAACAGACTTGTACAAAAATATTTTTAGCCATGCTTTTTGTGGTGGCAAAAAAAATGAAAAATGAGAATAGGCCCTTCAATTAGGGAATGGCTGAACAAATTGTGGTATATGCTGGTGATGGAATACTATTGTGCTCAAAGGAATAACAAACTGGAGGAATTCCATGTGATCTGGAAAGACCTCCAGAAATTGATGCAGAGTGAAAGGAGCAGAGCCAGAAGAACAACGTACACAGAGATTAATCGAATGTAATGGACTTCTGTACCAGGAGTGATGCAATGACCCAGGACAATTCTGAGTGATTTATGGAAAAGAACCCTACCCACATTCAGAGGAGGAACTACAGGAGTGGAAACACAGAAGAAAAACCACTACCTGAACACATGGGTTGAGGCGGACATGATTGGGGATATAGATTTGAAACTACCACACCAATACAACTATCAACAATTGGAAATAGGTCTTGATCGATGACACATGTTAAAACCGGTGGAAATGAACATTGGCTATGGGGGTTGGGGGAGGAGGTTGGGTGGTGAAGGGGAAAGTAAGAACATTAATCATGTAACCATGGATAACTTTTATGAAAAACAAAAAATTATTAAAAAAAGAAAAAAGAAACAAAAGAAAGCAATATATAAGCAAAATGCCCATACTTTTTGAATTATAGACTCCAAAGTAGCCTAATACCTCAAGGAATATGCATATAAGAAAAAAAGGTGCCAAATACATCAAAATATTTATAGCAGAACTTTTGATTATATTATAGATTGCAAAAAAAATTGGAAACCAATCGATTAGTGGAAGAAGGGTTAAACAAATTGAGGTACATAAATGTAATTAAATATTATTAGGCTATAACAAATGAAGAATTTGATAAATGTGGAAAGGAATAAAAAGATGAATATGAACTGATACAAAGTGAAGCACAGCCAAGAAAACAACAAATATAATGACTAAAATGATGTAAATGATAACAACAACAACAACAACACACACATGCACACACAAGCAAAGGGCATAAATCAAAATTTCAAAGAACAAGCATGACTCAAATATAGAGATATAATATGATATCTTCAACCTAACTCATTATGGAGGCCGAAGATACACAGATGTTGACATTTGTAAATTTTCTAACTTTTTTAATGTATTAATCAGTTGTACTGATTTTTTCCTCTTCTCTTTATCTATCTACCTCTTAGTCTATTGACATAGTGAGTTATTTTGCCTTTAAAATACTATTTGTTATATTAGCATTGCTCTCTGTAAATGAGGAGGAACATAGGAAGATATTCCTGATGTAGAACACAAAATATATCCATAAAATGTTATTATAAAAATATACACCAGTAAAAATATATATTCCTCCTCCCTGAACTACCAACAAGTTGTTGAAGTTGTGGAACTAATATTTACATTAAAGACGTAAAAAGCTCACAAGAAGCAGAGAAATGCATTTTTTCTTTGAATTACTAGACAGCTGTGGCTATTGTTCAACATATGAAGAAAACAGCTTGTAAATTTCATGAGTCAAAAATGCATTGATTTTATTGTCATTTTAATTTCAGAAATAATGGGATAACAAAGGATAGGTTTTTAACTTGTGGGATCATCTATAAAATTGTTAAATCAATAATTTCTACTTATATGCCATTATTTTGAAATTTGCATAGTTAGTTAATAATATATGAGAGTGTATATACATTATTTGTTCATTATAGTTGAGATTTGGCATGGAAAAGGAAGTTTGTTATAGTCAGAAAAATATTGAATTTGTATTCAGGACCTTGGAAGTAAAGTTCTAGCTTTAATATTTACTAGCCCTTGTGACATTGTACCAGGTATTTTACATCATTCAGCCTCAGTTTCCCTTTTTCTACAAAATATCATCTGTAATCAGATGTCATATATGGAGAATTGGTCTCAAAATTAGAAAGAATTATATTCAAGAAAGACTCTAATAATAGCAGCCATTAGAAAATAGGCAAGTCATTTGATCACTCCAGTCTAGTATATTCTATGAAGTCCTATTAGATCTATGTCTACATTGAGAGAAGTTTTCTTTCTAAGAAGTTTTCCCTCTCAGAAGAATTTCTTATATTAAGGAATTTATGAGGTCAAACTACATCTTTGACAATCGTAGGAAAAGCCTATTATTATTTGCTTCATTTTTGAAGATGATCAGTAATATCACAGGGTGATGCCTTGACTTGTATGTGATTGGATTTTTTTTGCAATACTCTTTTTAAAATTTTTAAAAAATATTAATTTTGAATATTTCCCCTACCTAGATATTTCATGGTCTTTCCCTCTCCCCTAAACCCCGCTAGTCCCCCTTAGCGGACACACAATTCCATGGGGTTTTACATGTATTATTGATCAAGACCTAATTAAATATTATTGATATTGGACTAAAATTATCATTTAGTGTCTACATCCCCAATAATCCCCAACAGCCCATGTGTTTAAGCAGTATTTTTTTCTTCTGTGTTTTTCCTCTCACAGATCTTCCTCTGAATGTGGATAGTTTTCTTTCTCATAAATCCCTCAGCCTTGCTCTGGATCCTTGCATTGCTGCTAGTAGAGAAGTCCATTATGTTTGATTGTACCACAGGGTATCCGTGTCTGTGTACAATGTTCTTCTGGCTCTGCTCCTTTCACTCTGCATCAATTCCTGGAGGTCATTCCAGTTCACATGGAATTCCTCCGGCTCTTTATTCCTTTGAGCACAATAGTATTCCATCACCAACAGATACCACAATTTGTTCAGTGATTCCTCAATCTAAAGACATTCTCTCATTTTCCAATTTTTTGCCACCACAAAGAGCGTGACTATAAATATTTTTGTACAAGTATTTTTCCTTATTATCTCTTTGGGGTATAATCCAAGCAGTGCTATGGCTGGATCAAAAGGCAGATAGTCTTTTAAAGTCCTTTGAGCATAGCTCCAAATTGCCATCCAGAATGGTTGGATCAATTCACAACTCCACCAGCAATGCTTTAATGTCCCAAATTCACCACATCCCCTCCAACATTCATACTCTCCCTTGCTTTCATTTTAGCCAATCTGCTAGGTGTGAAGTGATACCTAAGAGTGGCTTTGATTTGCATTTCTCTAATTATTATAGATTTAGAACACTTTCTCCTCTGCTTATTGATAGTTTTTATTTCTTTATCTGAGAATTGCCTTTTCCTTGCCCATTTATTGATTGGGAGATGGCTTGATTTTTTTGTACAATTGATTTAGCTCCTTTTATTTTTGAGTAATTAGACCTTTATCTGAGTTTTTTGTTAGAAAGATTTTTCCCAATTTTTTGTTTCCCTTCTAATTTTGTTTGCATTGTTTTTGTCTGCACAAAAACTTTTTAGTTTAATGTATTCAAAATTATTTATTTTACATTTTGTGATTTTTTCTAACTCATGCATGGTTTTAAAATCTTTCCCTCCCCATAGATCTGACAAGTATCCTATTCTGTGCTCACCCAATTTACCTATAGTTTCCTTCTTTATATTCAAGTCATTCACCCATTCTGAGTTTATCTTGATATAGGGTGTGAGATGTTGATCTAGGCTCAATCTCTTCCATATTGTTTTCCAATTTTCCCAGCAGTTTTTATCAAATAACGGGGTTTTGTCCCAGAAGCTGGGTTCTTTTGGGTTTGTTGAAAAATGTCTTGCTGAGGTCGCTTACCACAAGTCTATTCCACTGATCCTCCCTTCTGTCTCTTTGCCAGTACCATATTGATTTGATGACTGCTGCTTTGTAGTACAGTTTAAGATCTGGTACTGGGGAATTGGATTTAAGTGAGACATAGGTGCAAAAAAGAAAAGAAAAAATTCATGAGCTTTATTTTCTCTTCCAGGGTCACCCAAGTCCAGTTTCAAGGCAAAAGTTATTGGTGATAGCCCAGGATTCAGTGAATGAATTTAGCATCTACAATGTTTGACCAATTTCTAAGGTATTCCCTTAGTACCTGCTTTAGCTCCCTTCATGACTATTTAAACAAAATGTTGTCATCTTCCCATTCCCCCAAGTTTTCATATGTTTTGGATGAACATACCTCTAACTTATCATTGGGTTTGAATTCTTTCAGTTACTCTTAACCTGGTTTGCCCTTCTTCCAATACAGCTTTAGCAGGGTTTAGCCACTGCACATGCTAAAGAATCTTAGAGACTCAAAGGGAAGTTGGATGTAAGGTGGATACCAAAGGTGAAATGGTAGCCCTAAAAAGGGGCTTATACCAAGCCCTTATACCAGAGGTACTAGTCATCTGCAAATATGCAGTATTCAAATGTTAAGTATTGCTTTTGTTAATATGACACAGTAGAAGAAAGTTGAGATCAATTTTCAAAGCCATTTTGTAGAGAATTAGTCAACCTTTATTTGTGGTTTAGGAAAAAATTGAAAATTCAAAAAAACTATGTGTGAAATCACATAGAAAACATAACACAAGATTAGAACACTTTTAAGGAAACTAAACAAATTTTGTGAACATTATATGAAGTTAAAGGGGAGTATGAGATTGTTTCAAATTATATATGGTTACTTTTCATAGTGCTGAGTTCTATGAGGTTATTGTGACTGCATATTTGTATTACATGGAAAAATCTTGCTTATCCTTATAAATTTCCTCACTTTAAAAAACAAAACAATTCCTTATATTTTGGAAGCTCCTGGATCTCAAAACAAGTTATCAACTTCATCATGGTATAATGGAAAATAGCAGGGTTTGGGTTGAGAAAAAGGAATAAAAGTAGCTACCAAAAGTTAGGAATTATGTTAAGTGCTTTAACTGTATTTTATTTGATGCTCACAACAACCTTTCTGAGTAAGTACTTTTATTATCCCCACATAATAATTGAGGAAAGTGAGAAAGACAGAGGTTGTGATGTGTTCAGCATCACATAAATAGAAAGCACTCAAGTCTAGATTTGAGCCCAGGACATGAGTTATTTATGTTTCCAAAAGTCAATAGGAGTATGATGTTGGTCCTACTCATCAAAAATAAATACATTTTCCCAGCTGTGTGACCCTGGGCAGGTCACTTGACCCCCATTGCCCACCCTTACCACTCTTCCACCTATGAGACAATACACTGAAGTACAAGGGTTTAAAACTAAATAAACAAATAAATAAATAAACAAACAAATAAATAAATAAATACATTTTTCTTTTATTTTCTTTTTTGAGGTAGAATCACAAACCCAAATCATATACTTTCTTTGTGTTGTATCAATGCTATTATTATTATTATTATTATTATTATTATTATTATTATTATTATATGTGTTAGTGTTTATCATGTGAAGCATAAGGTACATATCTTCACAATGAAATTTTAGGCTACTGTATTATTATATTAATTACACTCAAAGCTTAACCTTGATCTATAATCTTATTATTATGAGTACTCATCCAATAGAGAAGCTCACAATACATTCATCATTCATGCCTTTTTAACCTGTTCTCTTCTACATGCCCTGATGCAAATCTTCCCCAGAGACTTTTGCTACTGCACCTCAGTTTTTCCCAATCTAGATCTTTAAGCAGTAGGTAAATACCAAGGGAAACCATAAGCTATCTTTTGCTCTTGCTACCTGAACAGACTAACTTTTGTAATTTCTTTCATGGTATCTTTTCTATTTTCTTTTTTTTTAACCCTTTACTTCTGTTTATTGTCTCTTGGGTGGAAGGGTGGTAAGGGTGGGCAATGGGGATCAAGTGACCTGCCCAGGGTCACACAGCTAGGAAGTGTCTGAGGCCAGATTTGAACCTAGGATCTCCCATCTCTAGGCCTGACTCTCAATCCACTGAGCTACCCAGCTGCCCCCTTTCCTATTTTCTAAAGGAAACTGTGATTCATTGGTATATCAAAATCCCAAAGAGGCAACTCCAAAAGAGGAAGCTCCTTTAATCAAGAAATATTAGCACCAAATCTGCAACTTTTAGTCTTCTATTGTTAAATGGGTCATAGAGAGGTTAAGTCCATTATTCATGGGAATACACGTTGGTTGTTTATGTTAAGATAGAAATTCAATTTGGGTTTTTATAATTATGAGAAAATTCTCTATTAAATATTTCATGCTGTCTTTTTGAATTCTTCATATTGTTTTATACTTACCCAAAATGGTGTATTTGGTATTGGATAATAATGGATATTGTTCAATATAATATTCCAGCTTTTTAAGTAACCTTGCAGTGTCAGTCACAGATGAGAGTTTAAATAATACTCAGGTTAAAAATTGGTTGTTATATTGAGAAGACCAAAATTTATGTAAGTGAACTAATGCTCCAATCATCATGCAATTCTCTGCAAGAGAATAAGGCTTTTTAAAATTAAAAGCATAATCTGGAGAGTTCTTAGGGAAATGAATTCCTAATGAATATAATTAGCTTGGGTTTTCTCTCCCACTTCTTGCTTTCCGCTGAAATTATTGCCAAATAGATAAAAAAAACAGCTAAAAGAACTGAAGTGGGTTAAACTGAAGTATATGAACTAAGAAGTTATTTGGTGATGGGGTTCAAATAAATGAAGGATGTATCTCCACCAAATTAGACTGCAAGTCCAAAGGAAGGAAAACAAAGAGAGGTGGATATAACAAAACAAACAAAATCAAACATGAAGTTCAGTTTTTTTGAATCATTGTAGTGAAATAGTAGAAAGTCCTAATTAAGGAATATATAGAAAAAATAATTGGGCCATGAGAATAAAAGATTCAGAAAAAAGTGCACATGTGGGGAAATTGGAAGTTATCATTAGAGAATATTGACTCAGCCTTAGTAAGTGGTTTCCAGGTCCTTCTTTGCCAGGACATTAGTTATGTCTAGCTCCTGCCAATAGGGTAGAGAACAATGCTGATGCAGACAGTTTTGTGTTGGTTTTGGTAGTTGTTTATAATGGCCCCATGGAACAAGGGAAAGTCAAACCACAAACTCCACGATTGGCCATTGAAGGGAGATAGTCTGAACTGAACAGTGTAGAATTGCTTCACTGTTTAACTTTCTTGTGTTTCAGTAATAATACTGAAGACAATAACATTTGTGAAGGCCTGGGAAAGCAATCTTCAAATTCTTTCAGTTTTTACATAAAAACTAGTGGAGTACATCACTAGAAAGAAAATGTAATCAATGGAATAAAGTCATAGTAGAAAAGATTGCAAATTAGGGAAAAGATCTGAGGGCCTGCAAAGAAAAATAAGGACTTTACTATTAAGTTCTGAATGTAGATCCAAATCAATGTAAGACATATGCCTAAAATGAAATTCAACCAAAAAGAAAAGAAATGTTCATAAAAATGAATTTTTAAAAAAGAGTATTAATTACACACTCAACTACAATTTTACACAATCTTAGTTTGGGGTGTGGTGTGGGAAATGTGGCCTCTAGTTACAAAAATCTGTGCTTAGTCAAGTGCCTGGCACACAATAAACATTTAAATGTTTCATTGATTCATTGTTCATAGAGAAATATTCAAAGTGGCTTATATTTATAGTATAAAAATGGATGAATTCAAGCAAAGAGATATCAAAACATCATTAATAATCTGTAAGAAATAAAGAATTAGGACAAATTAGAGCTGTCATTTGTAATGTTTTTAAAACATTGGTAATACAAATATTTCTCACTGTTTTGCTCTTTGCTTTTTTTTTAATTTTATTTTTTTAGAAAAAAATTTTTCCATGGTTACATGATTCATGTTCTTACTCTCCCCTCTACCCCCTGAAAACTCCACCACCCCATAGCCAATGCACATTTCCACTGCTTTCTTCATGTGTCATCAATCAAGATCTATTTCTATATTATTGATAATTTCCTTTTGTTTTATTGATAATTGCCCTTTGTTTTTGAAGAGGACAGATGACATAATGGGATATCTTAACTTCTGTGTGAATTGGATTTAAGTGAGGCAGAGTTGCATAAAATCGTCAGCTTCACTCTCTTTTCCAGATTCATTAAAATCTGATGGCAAGACAAAAGTCAGCTAGGTCTAGGATTCAGTCGATGACCTTGGAATCATGTCTCACTGAGCTCTACGCACTCCATATTGCCTGCTTCCGTCACCTTTATGGCCACTGGAACAAATTGTTCTCGTCTGATGATTCTACCAGAAGACGTCTTTCCATGATTGGCAAAGACAATCCCCTAACTCACCAGAAGGTTTGTGGCTTGTTGGTTATTCTAAATCTTGTTTAACCCATCTACCAATATATTTTAACCATGATATGAGCCAAGACACTCCAAGATATGAGCTTGCTAGAGCTTCTTGGAAAGATGAACTCCAAAGTTAGATAAGTAGTCCTGAATAAGGCTTGGCAATCTCTCACACCAGAGGTGCTGGTACTCCTCAAACACCCATGAACAATACAAATATAGATACAGAATAAACAAGTCACATTTGACCAAGAAACTGATACTGAGGATGTAGACAAAAAGAAAGCAACAATCCTGAATTGATTTGGAGTTTTGCAAAGTGTTTTTCATATATTATGTCATCTGATCTTCACAGCAACCCTGGGAGATAAGAGCTATAATCATTCCTGTTGTATACATAATGAAATTGAGGCACAGAGAACATGGATGATGCACCCAGGGGTTACAACCAGCAGGAATATAACCAGGATTCAAGCTCAGGTCTTTCTGACTTTAATTCCTGAGTTCTATGGAGGGGTGATAGGAAGGGAGAAGAAGAAGGACTTGTAATTGTAGAGACAAGTATTACTTGTGATATCATAAATACAAAATCAATCAGTCAACAAATATTTATTAAGCACTTAATATATTTCAGGCACTATTCAAGGCACTTGGTTAAAAAAAGAAAAAGAAAACAATTCATGCTGTCTTGGTGGCTACATTCCATCAGAAGAAACAGCCAAAATAGCTGTAAATATGTATTGTTGTGAGGAAGATTAGTTAATTGATTAAGTATTAAGGTGGACCTAGCATTCCATAAGGGAATGGAGAAGGAGGAAGTAGTGCCTTGTGCCCTGAGAGAGAGACTCCATTAGTGGTGGGCAAACTGTTGCCAGACCAAGGAGATCTCAGACCCTGCTTCCTGATTTCCTTGGGATCCTGAGTGGAGGTGGATTTCCAGCAAGAGGAGAAGACCTACAGAGCAGAACCAAGCAGAGGAGGAGTTTGGGACCTGGTGGACAGCACCTCAAGTTCACTCACTTTACTTGGTATCTTGGACGACCTAGGATTTTGGCATCCTGTGAAACTCTTTGGAAAACTGTGAGAACCCTCAAAGCCACCCCTCTGATCCATAGCTGTGCTGTTCAAGTCTGGCTGGTACCAGGCTTGAATCAGCTTCCCAGAGACTGCACTGCTCCTTGGGCCCTGCCTGCTTAGATCACTAGGTTAGAGTAGGGAAATCCTCCCCTTTCCCCTGTGGGTCTGTCTTTTAGGGTTTAAATATAGAAATCCATTTCCCACCTCTATTTTAGTTAAATATAATTAAACTTGTTAAAACCTTCGCCTGCCTGTTGGTGTTCAAAGTCACTGGCCCAGTGGTGGCAGTTGGTCAACAGTCCCTTTGTCAGTTAGGAGCAGCTTAGCTGTTCTGGTCTCCCTGTCCTGGTCCTGTCTCTCCTAAATCCCAGTGTGTGTACCCACAATCATTTAGATTTATTATAACATCCCTGGTGTCTCCATTATTTATTATCTTTTCTATAGTATAGACTAAATACATGCAAAATAAATATAGTATACCTACATAAAAATATAGTGTAGAAAGGCCCTAGTAGAGGCATAAGCTGTTGGGGATTAGGAAAAAACTTACTCTAGACAGTGTCTCAGGATCCAGATGTGTGTTAAAGTTAGTGATTCTGTAATGCAGTTATGAAGGAATATATTCCAAGCAAGAGAAATGATGCACAAAAGCACATAAGTCTAAGAGGATACAAAAAGTGGTAACAAGAGAAAGAAGAGTAATGAAGTGAACTTTATATTTATTGTATTTATAAAATATGAGATTCAATGAATTTAAATTGTATGAGTATATTTTGGATTTATTTGTTGGGAAAGAATTGTAAAGAATAGAATTGACTTTACAAATCCCTGAAATATTCTATCCCTGGAGCAACATAATGAAGAGTGTGGGCAACCATCTACTCTTAATGGTTGAATCATTCAGGAAACAAAAAAAAAATGGGCCCAAATGAGGCTTCTTCTGTCTAGCACTAATATATTTTTATATGATGATTATGATCCCACATTGAAGAGGGTTTTATGTCATAAATACATAGTTTATTAGAAAAAATAAAAGTTAGAATCTGCCTTTTAGTACCTAGTACCTACCTTTCTGCTGAATCAATCGTGCTTTCCAATTAGTTTTTTCAAAGCTCTGAGAGCCTTAGCTGCTACTCCAGATAAATATTTTAAGTTTCTGCTATATATAGTAAGTACTTTACAAATGTCATCTCATTTGATGCTCACAATAACCCTGAGAGGTAGATGTTATCCTCATTTTACATTGGAGGAAATTGAATCTAACTATAGTTAAAATGACTTTTCTAGGGTCACACAGCTAATTGTTGTCTGAGACCAGATTTGAAATCATGCCTTCTTGAATCCAGACCCAACATTCTATGCATAATGCCATATAGTTCCTTTTGAATAACCATGAATACCAACAAAACCCTGTCATTCAACTCTTTCCTGAGATACAGGTTGTAGAATCTGTTATCAGATAGGTCTCATGTACAGTAATGATGTCTATCCTCAAATCTTGAAATATATTCCTCCTTCATTAATTACCATCATGATTTGATTCATTGAACAGACTGCCCAAACGTACATATGCAAATGTCATTAATGGAAGTTCATATGGAAACCACACTTTCCTTTTCTTAATAATCATTCTTTGATTACTTTTGATTGCTTGATTACATACCTATTCTATCCCTTCCCCCACCGACCCCCCTAAATCAGGAAGCCTTAAAGTTTATAGTCCTGAGTCCACCTGGAACCCTTTAATAAAATATAACATAAAAGTAAGATTTTTCCAGAAGAAAAAATAATAGCTAGAAAAGGATAAATGAGTAATTGATATCAATAATCTACCTATTATATGTAGTTAGTTAGATAGATAGAGAGATAGATAGATAGATAGAGATAGATAGAGATAGAGATAGAGATTCTTGATATATATATATAATCATAAAATGTTTTAAAATTAATTTTAAAAATTTTTTCTGCAGTCAATTGAAAAAATATATAATAAAATTGTTGAGGAAAAGAAAAGAAAATCATAACAAAAAAGGGAAAAACATAGGAGACAATATTTTTGTAAAGATCAATGTAAGGAAATTAGAGAAGCAAGGAAATGTCAGATGTACAGAAAAAGGAAGAGTTCATGTCCCAACAAGACATTGAGAACATTACGAGATATGAAATAGATAACAAGATACATTAAATTAAAATTGATTTGCAGAAACAAAACTAATGGAACCAAGTTTATAAGGGAAACAACTAATTTGGCAAAAAATTATAACAATATTTGAATGCTGGGAGCTAAGATCTCAGAGTAAAGGAGGCTCAGCTCCCCTGATCCCTACATAGACACATACATGCACACACACACACATATGTTAATAAATTGCTCCAAAATAATACATTTCATTGGGGGTAAGAAGAGAGAGAACATAGCATCTAGGGGAACTTTAGAACTCTAATCAGTCCAACACAAGTCATAAGACAGGGGCAAGGAAGCAGCAGAGAGGGACCAGCTCAGCCCATGAAACAACATGGGAACTAGTAACAAGGAGCCATGAATCTAGTTGGACAAAACAGCTGTGAGTCTCCCTAGAGCAACCTAGCAACCCTTTCAATAGATATCCTGTGGAAAACAAAGTCAACTGGACCTATCTCAAGTGCAGAGAAAAAGGCTCTGCAAGCTTGAAGCAGTGCTCCCTCTACTCCATGAACAGAGAAGCATCTCAAGAGATAGCTAAGGTAATGGAGAAAAAATAACCAAAAAAATTGAGCAAAAGAAAAAGACAAACTGTGACCTTGGAAAGTTATTTAGTGACAATGAAGAGCAAAATACCATCTCAGAAGAGGACAATAATGCCAAAAGGGAAAAGTGATAACTCAAAGAAAATTGTAAAAGGATATCAGGACATGAAAAAACCCTGGAAGAACTTGAAAATAAGTTTAAAAAACAAATAAGAGAATTAACAGAAAACATTCAACAGCTTGGCATGGGTGTGGGTTGGGTGTGTGTCTGGGTGTGTGTGTGTGTGTGTGTGTGTGTGTGTGAAAATAACCAAGTAAATTAACTCTCACAACTAGAATAAAACAAAAATAATGGGGATACAAAAATAAATAAAAGAAAACAACTCTCTAAGGAATAGAATGGACCAATGGAAATGGAGGCAAAAACAACAACAAAAAAAAAACACACGCACTAAGAAAACAACTTTTTTAAAGAGTGGAACTGACCAAATAGAAAAGGACATACTAGTTTCTCTGATAATGTCCTCATTTTTCAAATATATAGACAACTGAGTTAAATTTATTAGAATACAAAGCATTACCCAATTGACACATGATCAAAAGATATAAACAGGCAATTCTCAGACGAAATTAAAATTATCTTCAGCCATAAGAAAAAATTCTCCAAATTACTATTAAATAAATACAAATTAAAACACCTGAGTGGCTAATATGTCCAGAAAGGAAGATTATACATGTTGGAGGGAATGTGGTAAAATTGGGTCACTGATGTACTTTTGGTGGAGCTGTGAATTAATATAACCATTCTGGAGAGCAATCTGGAACCAAGACCAAAGGGCGTTTAAACTGTTCATACTATTTGAACCAGCAATACCACTTCTAGGTCTGTATCACAAAATGATCAAAGGTACTGGAAAAGGACCTATATATTAAAAAAATATATAGCAGCTCTTTTTTGTGTTGTCAAAGTACTGGGAATTGAAAGACTAGCCTTCATTTGTGAAAAGGCTGAACAAGATGTGGTATATAATTATAATGGAATACTATTATGCCATAAGAAATGACAAAGAGGACAATAAAAAAATCCTGGAAAGATATATGAAGTGATGCAAAGCGAAATGATCAGAACCAGAAGAACATTTTGCAAAATTATAGCAATAATATATGATGATTAACTGTGAATGACAACTATCATCAGCAAGGGCAGCTTCAAAAGACACATGATGAAAAAGGCTATTCACTAAAGAAAGAACTAATAGTCTGAATATAGAACAAAGCATATCATTCTTCACTTTATTTCCTCCCTGAGTTTTTCTCAAGTGTAAATGATATATGTCTTGTTTTATAACATGATAAATATGAAATATTTATTGGATTTTAGTGCATTTTAGCTATATCATCTTACCTGTCATCTTTGGGAAGATAAAGGTGGGGAGTGAACACGGATCACGAAATATAAGAAAAGGATTATTCAAATTGTTTTGACAGGTAAAAAATTTAAAATAAAGATCAGTAGAAGGAGAAAGAAAAAGAGAAGCTAAGGGATTACAAAGAGATGAAAATGGTAAACGTTCATAATAAGAGCTAATATTTATATAGGGCTTACTATGTATCAAGCATTATTCTAAGTGTTTCATAAATAATATCTCATTTTGTCCTCCAAATGATGCTGGGAAGTAGGTACTATTATTATCTTCATTTTATAATAGAGGAAAATAAGGCAGAAATTAATGACTTACCCCAGGTCAAGCAAAAAATAAGTATCTGAGATTAGTTTTGAACTGAAGTCTTTCTAACTCCATACCTAAAGTTCTAGCCATTATACAACCTACCTATGAATTTAAATAATACAACTTGAATGCATTAATTCCACAGCTTCTGAGTAAATTTGTAAATAGGACTTCAAAATTGGTGTCCAAATCTTCCAGGAATTGGATATCACACAAGAAAGATACAGAATAAAAGGCAAAATATTCATAGCTTGGGATAAAGAATGGAAAATCATGTCCATGTAAATCTAGATATCATACTTAAAATTCTGAATTATAACATATTATTCACAAAGTTCTGTTTTCATTTCACAACATGATCTGAAGGTCACTCTGATTTCTCAAAGCAGAGCATACTTGATAGCAGATTGTTAATATGGCAGAAAGATTATGGGTATGGTCTAGTCTGTCTCTGCTTTCTGAAGACTATTCTACATGAGACTGAAAAGCCTCATCATTAATAGACTATCCATATGGGAAAGAATTATATTACCATGACAACACATTAAATTTTAAAAAATAATAAGTGACTTCTAGTCATGCCCTCCCTTTTCCTAATCTGAAGTAATGTTTGTAGAGTGAAAGAAAAAGAGTATAAGATGGTAATAATAAAACTTTTAATTGATTTATGAACATGAATGTACCTGTTTTTATGCAACATATATAGGAAATGATAAGTAAGGGCAATGGAGACACCAGGGATATTATAATAAAACTAAGTGATTTGTGGGTATACATCTTGGGGTTTATGAGAGAGTAGACCTGGACATGGAGACCAGAACAGCCAAGCTCCTCCTAACTGACAAAGGGACAGTTGATCAACTGTCACCCTGGGCCAGAGACTTTGAATCCAACAGGCAAAGTAACAGGTTATAACTGGTTTTAATTATGAACAACTAAAAGGTGGGAGAGGGATGTCTACTCTAAAACCTTAAAATCTAATGACAAAACCCACAGGGAAAGGAGAGGACTTATTTCTACACTAATTTAGTGACCTAAACAGACAGGGCCCAAGTAGCTGTAATGGAGTCTCTGGGTGACTGCCTCAGACCTGGACCTGTCAGGCTTGAGCACAGCTAAGGGGTGATATGGCTTTGGGGTTCTCACTGCAATCCACCGATGACCTCTGGATGCCAAGAGCCAAGGTGGTCTCAGGTACCAAGTTGAGAAGATTTGCTTGAGACACTGTCCACCAGATCCCAAAGTTCTCCTCTACCTTTGGTACAGCAGTGTAGACCTTGACCTCTTTGCTAGATGCTACCACCACACAGGATCCCAGGGAAAATCAAGATGCAGGATGTCCTTTTACTCTGAGGTCTCCCCAGGGCTAACCACAGTTTTTGCTAACTCCTAATGGAGTCCTTCTCAGAGCACAAGTCACTTCTTCCTGCTCCTTCATTCCATCTTGGAATTCCCAGCTCCAGCTCCTTCCTGCTAGATACACCTTAATTCTTAATTAATAGCTACCTAATCTAATCTTCCTCACAACACATATGAGATTAATTCTCCTCTGACCAATACACGAGCACATTATTTTAGGCTCAAATCAAGTCAGCCCCAATCTTCTAAGTCCAAATGCAACAGAAGACAAAAGGAAATAACAGCAAAATGGGAGAATGGTTCTGAAGTTTTTTTTTATTACAGAGATAAAGACATTGGTGCCATTGGTTTTGATTATATTTCCAGAAACAACATTATTAAATGGAACATTTGATTATTTTATATTTTAGTAATAATGATAAGAATTTACCAAAAAATCATAGAAAATTACTATAACTTAAGTACCAAACCATTGCTGAAGATCTGGACTTAAACCAGTTCTTTAAAATAATTCAGCAAATTACACCAAATTAAAACAACATATTTTTTTATATTACTTGACTTCCCATAAAAAGTAGACATGAGGAAGATAGGGAAACAAGTTAGAAAACATAGTTCACAAGTAAAAAATAAGAAAATGTTGGTTTACCTCTATTAGTAATTAGATCATAAAATGACCTCAAGAGTATTAAACTCTGATATTCTAAACTCTATTTCTGATGGCTGAATTTAAAAATAGAAGATCAGTAAGCTATTTGTAGGAGTCATATAGTTGTATTAATTTAATTTTATTTTTTTAAACCCTTAACTTCTGTGTATTGACTTATAGGTGGAAGAGTGGTAAGGGTAGGCAATGGGGGTCAAGTGACTTGCCCAGGGTCACACAGCAGGGAAGTGTCTGAGGACGGATTTGAACCTAGGACCTCCTGTCTCTAGGCCTGACTCTCAATCCACTGAGCTACCCAGCTGCCCAGTTGTATTAATTTTAAAAGATACTGTGGCATTATCTGAACCCACGGAGTGTAGGCTTCCTGGGACACCATATAAAATAGCAGAAAACTACTGATAAAGATGAATAATATGTGTTTTACAGCCATCCTTTCTTTCCCAACACCCTTTGGTTCTTTTCTGTACAAAAATCTGGCTCTGCCAAAAACTGTAAAAAAATAAAAGGTCCTTTGGAGAGGTGGAGCAATAGGAGATATTGGTGAAACCTCCTATACGGATGGTAAAGTGATTTTATTTAGAATCTGCTTTAGTGACCCTGCAGATGATTGTGATTTATAATGAATCAGCTAACAGGAATATGTTGCTCACTTGACTCCACCTACTACCTCTGACTAATGAGAGAGTGATTGGTTTCCCTCAATTAGTAATTACATTATAAAATGAACTCAAAAGTAATAAACTCTGACATTCTGAACTCTATTTCTGACTGCAATTTTTGAATTTAAACCTAGAAGATCAGAAATCTTAAAGTTGTCTTAAGTAATGACCAGGAGAAGAGGTGAGAATAAACCAGGTCAGTATCAGCTTCTTTTATATTAACTAGTTTAATGATGATAAATAAGGTAAAGGAAAGGTTGGGGTGAATAGTGAGGAAAGAGGGATTAAGGATGGATCCTAAACCTTTTCTATATATTGAATTAATGCTAAATGATCAGTAGATTCCTAAAGAAGCTGATATCCTGAAGCCTGCCTGGCAGATTTCCTTGGCCAGACCAGAGGCCTGATGCTGATTGCTTAATGGTTTATCTCAGTTCAAGAAGATTCTAATTTAGAGTTGATCTTCTTGTTGATATTTAGATTTGCATATGGATGTCAAATGATGAATAAAGCTGAGGTACCTAATCCTAACATATATCAGGAACCTAGCTAAGAGACAGTCCGGAGATGATCCTGAATGTCTACCAGTATCTCAAAATTAAGACCCTGATGTTCTAAGTTTTCCTCCCTTTATAGGCACATCTCAACTGACTTTTGGTCTCATGCCAGCTCAAGTGCCCTCTCTGCATCTTGTGTTCCAGCTCAGTAACTAGCAATCATGCTGGTCCAAAATGGTTTCTTGAAAAAGTATTTACAAAAGCAAAAAGTCTTTGAGATAATAAAGGAATGTCTGTCTGTCAAGAATTTCAGGATAGTTATCAATATGTAGTTAAGCCATTAGTATATTGGACCAAAGATGACCTATCTTATTTGATTTTTGAATTCTTTTTTAGTCCTTCCAGAGCTTAATGCCAATTCCCAAAAGGAAAGTTTTGATGTCTTTATCTTAAAATGGCCTATTCATGTCCCCTGACCATTTCTCAATTAGGGAATGGCTTGACTTTTTGTATAATTGACTTAGCTCCTTAGAAATTAGAGAAATTAGACCTTTTTCAGAGGTTTTTGTTATAAAAATGTCCCCCAATTTGTTTCTTCTCTTCTAATTTTGTGTGTGTTGATTTTGTTTGTACAAAACCTTTTTAGTTTAATGAAATCAAAATTATTCACTTTACATTTTGTGATGCCCTTTTTCTCTTGCTTGGTCTTAAAATATTGTAGATTATTACTGATGTTCTTGAGGAGGATCCTGTGGTAAAATACTTTGTTGATGTTCACAAAAGTATCTTTCAGCTCTCCCCTCAGAAGGAACGCCAGGAGTGACTGCCTTACCAGGCCAGCATGTAACTTATTTGGAGATTATATATTCATAAAAATATATTTATTTATATTTAAAGGATATAAGTATAAAGATTAGTAACAAGGAAAGCCTTAACACTAATAGGGAGCTATATCCATCGACTTTCTATGTTTGCCTCATGGCAAACTCTTCTGTGTCTTCAAACTACTCTGAACCTTCTTAGTACTTACTAAAAAACCCTAAAACACTATCTGACTACAACCTAACTATAATCCACATTAAAATAATTTAATATTATTAAAGATGTCTCAAAATAAACAGTCTGTCAGCCCAATATGGCAGAGGCTGGCTGACCAGAGGTTAACCCTGAGATGGCCCAAAGTCCAGGCAAAACAGGCCTTTCATCTTTCTTCTCTCAAAACTATTCTTCAATCAAGCAGATATTACAGATTCTTCTCCATGATGATTTCTCACAGTAAAGAGGATAGGAAAACCTCACCAGATGATTTAGAGTTGTCTCTCCCCTATATACAGCAAAGAGCAAGGTCAGAGTTGTCTGTCTTCACCAGAAGCCAGAGAGAGAGAGAGAGAGAGAGAGAGAAAGAGAGAGAGAAAGAGACGGAAAGACTAAACTCCCAGAAGCCTTGACCAACTGTCAGAACTTTTCCTGTTTTTCTCCTTCCAAGTTCTGATCTCACACACAGCATTCTGCCCTGCCTGCATCCTCAGAGATCCCTTTCTCAAAGTTCTTATCATAACAGTACCTAATCAATATATTACCTAATTTCCTTACTACAGTCTTAAATTCTTCCCATTCTCATAGATCTGACAGGTATACTATTCTATGTTCACCTATTTTACTTATAATTTCCCTCTTTATATTTAGGTCATTTCACCATTCTGAATTTATCTTGGTATAGCGTGTAAGTTGTTGATGTAAACCTAATCTCTCCCATATTGTTTTCCAATTTTCCCAGCAGTTTTTGTCAAATAGTGGATTCTTATCCCCAAAACTGGGATCTTTGGGTTTATTGCACACTATCTTGCTGAGGTCATTTTCCAACCAGTTCTATTCCATTGATTCACCCTTCTATCTCTTAGTTAGTACCATATTGCTTCAATGATCACAACTTTATAGTACAGTTTAAGATTGATACTGCTAGCCCTCCATCTTTCACATTTCTTTTTTTATTAGTTCCCTGGATATTCTTAATCTTTTGTTCTTTAAAGTGAACTTTGTTATAAATTTTCTAATTATATAAAAGAGTTTTTTGGTAATTTACTAGGTATGGCAATCAGTATGCAAATTACTTTAGTTAGGATAGTCATTTTTATTATGTTAGCTCATCCTACCCATGAACAATTAAAGTTTTTTCCATTTGTTTAGATCTACTTTTATTTATGTAAAAGTTCCAATTGTTTAGATCTACTTTTATTTGTGTGAAAAGTTGTGTGAATAAATGAATGAAAAGTGTTCATATAATTACTGAGTTTGTGTTGGCAGATAGATTCCCAAATATTTTATATTACCAAGAGCGATTTTAAATGGAGTTTCTCTTTCTAACTCTTGCTGCTGATTTTTATTGGAAATAAATAATAATGATGGTGATTTATGTGGCTTTATTTTGTATCCTGCAACTTTGCTAAAATTATTAATTATTTCCACTAGCTTTTAGTTGATTTTCTTGGGTTCTCTAAGTATACTATCATATCATCTGAAAAGAATGATAGTTTGTTTCCTCACTGCCTACTTTAATCCTTTTGATTTCTTTTTCTTTTGTAATTGTTATAGCAGTGTTTCTATTATAATATTATATAATGGTGATAATGGGCATCCTTGTTTCATTCTTGATCTTATTGGGGAGGCTCCTAACTTATCCCCATTGCAGATGATATTTGCTGATAGTTTTAAATAAAACTGTCTGTTATTTTGAGGAAAGGCCCTTCTATTCCTATATTTTCTAGTGTTTTCGATAGTGTAATGCAAGGATGCAACAGAGGCTTTTGCTCTGGCAGGAGTCAACTGTAAAACATCCTGGCAGTTAAGCCTTGGCCTTGGAATCTTCAGAGAAAGTCAGTTGGAACCTGAGGCTTGAAGAGAGCAAAAGGTCCAACTGAGGCTCTGCTTTTGGCTCTTGGCTTTGCTTTGGCCTGTGCTTTTTGTCTCTGGCAATTTGAACCTAGCTGATTTCTCTGGACCTTTCCCTGACCTTCTCCATATTATACCCCTATTATCTTACCTGATTTTCCCTTTGGGCTCTGGGAGGAAGGGTGTTTTTGGTTTTGGTGATTAGAATTTGTGGGTTTAGTTTTCTATAGGCAAGTAGGACATCTTTGAATCAACCTATCCCTTATTTTATTAATCTAGTATATACTTTACTTTAAGGCAGCCAAATCTTTGGACTGGGAGAGTAGGCTCTCCCTCAGTCTAACCCTCTCCTGACCCTTCCCCCAGCTTTAGTTTCTCCCTAATGACTAATACAAAACCCTAAATCCCTCTCTCCTTTCTGATCAACTCTAATATTAATAAACCCTCTTTGTTACCTACTCAAACCCTCTGGTGAATCATTGTGTCGAAAATTTAAGCAAGGGTTGAAGAGGGAAGGAATGATTTCTTTATTACTTGAGGGAACTGTGGGCATCCATCTTGGCAGGAAGTCCTTATCTGAGATTCCTCCTGCTGCCATCAGTTTCACTGGCAGGGAGGAGCCTTTGGACTCCTCCCTCAAGGGACTTTAGAAACTAACAAGAGAAAGGCCTCAAGGCAAATTTAAACACTTCTGACTGGCCCAACTCCTTTGTGTCCATAGGGATACCTTTTCTGCCTTGAAGGGTTCAGCCTATCTCCCCCAGTATCCTCTGTCTCCAGCCTCCTGCCTCTAGCCTAGTTTAAGCTGTCTTTCCTGAATACCCCACCTATTCCCTTACCATCCAATATACCACCTCATTCTTTCCTTCCCTAAACTCAGCCATCCCTTTCATTCCTCTTCCCATCACCTCATTCACCTTTTATCCCTCTTTTCAACCGAAAAGATTAAAAGATTCCCTTATTTCTCTATAACAATAGGAATGGGTGTTGTATTTTGTCAAAGTCTTTTTCTGCATCTATTGAAATAATCTTGTGGTTTCTGTTAGTTTGGTTATTGATGTGGTCAATTATGTGAATGGTTTTCATAATGTTAAATTAGCCTTGCATTCCTGGTATAAATCCTAACTAGTTATATTTGAGAATTCTTGGGATGACTTACTGCAGTCTCTTTGCTAGTATTTTTTTAAAAAATTTCATCTAAGTTCATTAAGAGATTGGTCTGTAGTTTTCTTTCTCCGGTTTTGGTCTTCATGGTTTGTGAATCAATACTATATTTGTGTGATAAAATGAAATTTTAAGACCCCTTCTTTCTACATTTTGTCAAATAGTTTGTGTAGTATTGGTATTAGTTGTTCTTTAAATGTTTGATAGAATTCACTTCTGAATCCATCAGACCCTTGAGTTTCTTGATGGCTTGTCCAATTTCTTTTTCTGAGATGGGATTATTTAACTGTTATATTTCCTCTTTTGTTAATTTAGGCATTTCATATTTTTGTAAAATTCATCCATTTCACCTAGTTTATCATATAATTACATAGTTACCATGTAATTAGGCAGAGTAGCTCTTGATAATTGTCTTAATTTTCTAATCATTAGAGGTGAGATGGCCCTTTTAATTTTTTTATACTATTAATTTGATTCTCTTCTTTCTATTTTAAATTAGATTTACCTGTACTTCATCTGTTTTATTTGTTTTTTCAAAGGACCAGATCCTGGTCTTATTTATTAGTTCCATAATTCTTTTATATTCAATTTTATTTATTTCTCCCTTCATTTTTAGGATTTCCAATTTAGTTTTTATGTGTGGATTTTTTATTTGCTTTTTTATTCTAATTTTTTAAAGGTGTAAGTCCAATTCATTGATTCCCCTCTTACCCCACTCTCTATTTTGTTGATATAGGCACTCAGAGATACAAATTTTCCCCTGAGTACTGCTTTGTCTGTATTCCATAGGTTTTGTTATGATGTCCCCTCATTGTCATTCTCTTTAATGAAGTCTGTTAATTGGTTGTAGGATTTATTTTTATGACTCACCAGTTTTGAATAATTAGATTATCTATTTTCTAATTCTTTTTTAAATTAGCCTTTCCATGGACCCTTATTAATTGTAATTTTATCATATTATGATCTGAAAAAGTTCCATTTATAACTTCTGCTTTTCTGCATTTGTTTACAATATTTCTATGCCCTAGTTTATGGTTGATATTTGTATATGTACCATGTACTGCTGAAAAGAAGGTATATTCCTTTTTATACCTGTTCAGTTTTCTTCATACATCTATTAACTCTAATTTTTATAATATTTCATTAACTTCCTTTACTTTTCTTATTTATTTTTTAATTCAATTTATCTAGTTCTGAAAGGAGAACTTCGAGGCGCCCACTGGAAGAATATTACTATCTATTTCCTCCTTAAGCTCTATTAATTTCTCAGTTAGAAATCTAGATGCTATACCATTTGATTCATAAATATTTATTAATAATATTACTTCATTCTTTATTTTACTTTTTTATCAAAATTTTATTTCTTTCATTTTCTTTTTTAATCTGATCAATTGCTACTTTAGCTTTATCATGATTGCTACTCCTGCTTTTTTTTTCCTTTTAGATCAGTGATTCCCAAAGTGGGTGCTACTGCCCCCTGGTGGGTGCTGCAATGATCCAGGGGTGTGTTGATGGCCACAGGTCCATTTCTTTCCTATTAATTGCTATTAAAATTTTTAAAAAATTAATTTCCAGGGGGCTAAGTAATATTTTTTCTGGAAAGGAGGTGGTAGGCCAAAAATATTTGGGAATCACTGCTTTAAATGATGCTTTAAATTCTGCTCTAGCCTTTCACCTTGAATTTGTGTGTGTTAACTTGCCTCAAATGTGTTTCTTGTAAACAAAATATAGTAGGATTCTGGTTTTTAATCCACTCGGTTCTCTGCTTCCATTTAATGGATAAGTTAATCCTATTCACATTCAGCATTATGATTACTGTGTATTGCCCTCCATCATATTATCCCCTTTAAATTCTTCTCTATTTCCTTTCAGTCTGTTCCTCCTCATTAGTATTTTGCTTTTTGTCCCCCAACCCCCAGTTTCCTGTCCCTCCAATTTTCTCTCCCTTCTCTGGACTTATTTCCTTTTTATTTCTCTTTAGGGTAAGATATAATTATATATCCCACTGAATATGCTTGTTTTTCCCTGTCTGAGCCAGTTACAATGTGAGTAAAGTTTAAGCATTGCCCCTCACCACCCTCTCTATAATGATTTTTCACACCTTTTTATGTTGTATATTTTACCGCATTCTATTTGTCCATTCCCTTTTCTCTCAATACAACCTTCTCTTTCACCCCTTTATTTTCTAATATATCATTCATATGCATATATATTATACATATTGTTTCGTATCATCACTTTTACATAACAATCATATCATATATATCATATCATTATAATCAGTTTGCTTCCCCACCCTTTTTCTCAGTGAATTCCTTCTATCTTCTCTACTAATGAGTAATTTTTTTTAAACCCTTGTACTTCGGTGTATTGTCTCATAGGTAGAAGATTGGTAAGGGTGGGCAATGGGGGTCAATAATGAGTAATTTTTGAGAAATACAGATATCCTATTTCCTTCTATACATACAAATATTTTGACCTTAATGACTTGTTTTTTTTTCTTTTTTCTTTACCTTTTTGGGCTTCTCTTGTGTCTTATGTTTTGACATCATATTTTTTGTTTAGGTCTGGCTTATGCCTCAGGAGTGATTATAAATCTTCTGTCTTATTGAATGACCTTTTTTTCCTCTGAAAGAATATACTAAGTTTTGCTGGATAGGTGACTCTGTGTTGTAAACCCAAATCTTTTGTATTTCTGAATATTATATTCCATGCCTTTCAGTCCTTTAATGTAGAAGCTTCTAGGTCGTGTATAATCCTGATTGTAGCTCCATGGTATTTGAATTGTTTCTTTCTGGCTGTTTCAAGTATTTTCTCCTTGGCTTGTTGGTTCTTGAATTTTCTGGGAGTTGTCATATGAGGATTTCTTTCTGGAGGTGATTTGCAGATTCTTTCAATTTCAAATTTTGCCCCAAGGATCTCTTGGTAGTTTTCTTTGATAATTTCTTGTAATACAATGTCTAAGGTTTTGTTTTTTTCTTGATCATAGCTTTCAAATATTCCAACAATTCTCAAATTGTCACTCCCAGACCTATTTCATAGGTCTGTTGTTTTATTTTAATAAATTATTTCATGTTTTCCTCTTTTTTTCTTTCCTTTGATTATGCTTTATTGTTTCTTGATTTCTCAACAAATCATTAGTTTCTAGATGGTCAGTTCTGAATTTTAAGGTCTGATTTCCTTTGTCAAGATTTTTGGTTCTCCTTTTCTAATTAGCCCATTTCTTCTTGCATCACTTTCATTTCTCTTACCCAATTTTCCTCTGCCTCTCTTAATTGGTTTTTGAAGTCTTTTTTGAGCTCTTCCAGAATATATGTCCAATGCATATTTTTCTTTTGGACTTTACATTTGTTTCCTTTGCTTTCACTGTCCCCTTCTGTGTCTGTACCTTGCTCTTTGTTGCTATAAAAATTGTTTAGAGTTAGGACTTTGTTCTTGTTGCTGTTGTTTGCTCATCTTATTATCTAATTCTAGGTAGACTCTGTTTTCTGGGAAGTTGGAGTACTCTCTTAAACTTCAGGCCTTCCTTAACACTATTCTCACCTTATTTTTTAGGTTTTTAACAGTTTCAGTTCGTTGAGAAATAATGGTCTGAGGATGGAGAGCTCTAAAAGTCCCTCCCCTGCTGAATCAATTGACCCTTGAGATGCTGATACCTTAAAAACTTGCCTCAGGATTGCACATAAGCTTTTGATCTCACTCTCAACTTGACCAGGTCAGGGGCTGATCAAATTCTAGCCCCAGGCTTAGTCTCAAGTTTTTGGTCATACTGTGTACTTTATCCAATCAAGCACACCCTTGAATGTCCTATCTTCTCCACAGATTTGAAATTTCAAGGGGTGTGGTTTGGCTTGGACCACTATTTGCCCAGGTAGGATCTCAGGGTCTGACTTTTAGCCAGAGCTTAAGTTTGGAAACTGTGACAGTAGATGTAGGAAAGGGATGGGATAGGGGGCTTGTTGTTTGCTTTTGGCTTACTCTTCATTCCCTGCTATAGCCTCCTACTAGCTCTGCTCCACTCTCACCTCTATTCCCCATATGGTCTTTGCCTACTTTTTGAGTTTTTCTTTTCTTTTCTTTTCTTTTCTTTTTTTAAACATTTATTGATAATTACTTTTTAGAAAAGTTAACATGGTTACATAATTCATGCTCTTATTTCACCTTCCCCCCCAAACTCTCCCCCCATAGCTGATGCGTATTTCCACTGGTTTTAATATGTGTCATTGATCAAAACCTATTTCCAAATTGTTGATATTTGCATTGGTGTGGTAGTTTTGAGTCTACATCCCCAATCATGTCTGCCTCAACCCATGTGTTCAAGCAGTTGTTTTTCTTCTGTTTCCATTCCTGTAGTACTTCCTCTGAATGTGGGTAGCATTCTTTTCCATAAGTCCCTCAGAATTGTACTGAGTCATTGCATTGCTGCTAGTACAGCAGTCCATTACATTCTATTTTACCACAGTGTATTGGTCTTTGTGTCCAATGTTCTTCTGGCTCTCCTCCTTTCGCTCTGCATCAATTCCTGGAGGTCTTTCCAGTTCACATGGAATTCCTCCAGTTTATTATTCCTTTGAGCACAATAGTATTCCATCATCAGCATATACCACAATTTGTTCAGCCATTTCCCAATTGAAGGACAGACCCTCATTTTCCAGTTTTTTGCCACCACAAAAAGCACAGCTATAAATATTTTCGTACAAGTCTGTTTATGATCTCTTTGGGGTACAAGCCCAACACTGGTATGGCTGGATCAAAGAGCAGGCATTCTTTTATAGCCTTTTAAGCATAGTTCCAAATTGCCAGCCGGAATGGTTGGATCAGTTCACAACTCTACCAGCAATGCATCAATGCCCCAGTTTTGCCACATCCCCTCCAGCATTCATTACTCTCCCCTGCTATCATTTTAACTAATCTGCTAGGTGTGAGGTGATACCTCAGAGTTGCTCTGATTTGCATTTCTCCTTGTCCTTGCCTGCACTTGTGCCTTCACTCAGGGTCCATGTTCAAAGTCCACATGTTCTTTAGCATTTTGGGGTCTTAAGTCTTGCTGCTCTCAGGAGCAGGGCCTGGTGACCCCAGGTAGCTGCCAAGGACTTAATGAGTGCCCTGAAATTGCTCTAACTCTTGTGTGCTGGCTTTGGCAATGTAGGTGTTGTGGGGTGGAGGAGGGAGTAGCTCAGCTTGTGTTTTAGTGAGAGCTGTTCACCCCTTTATACCATGGAAATGCCCCAATTCCATGTATCTCCAATGCTGCATCCTGTTGTGGGGTCCCTTCGTTCCTCTGGATTTGTTTTTATGTCTTTTTAAGGAGTCCTATATGTTTCAGTTAGGAGAGGTTAAATAGCTGCTTTTTACTCTGCCATCATCTTAACCAGGAAGTCACCTCAAATTTTTCTTTTCTTGAAGGTTGTTTCAGTCTTTCTCCTTATTGGTTCTATCATTCCTGTATTTGTTTTGTGGCAATATTTTAATCTTAGTTGGAGAGGATTTTCATGGTGAAATGCTGCTGATGCTCTAGTTATTCCTCTATCTTGGCTCCATCCTGGAGTTCAGCCTCAACAGATTATTTTAAAGCTTTTTCTTGAGCCATTAATGTAGTATGTGATTGAGAAGACTATGAGGTTAAAAAGGAGAAGGAAATCCTGGATGAGAGTTGAGAAGAAATGAGAAGAATGTTTTGTAGGAAAGTCTCTCCCTTGCACCTCTTAAGATGCCACTAGCAATTATATGTCAGGAACTAGAAGACATAGAGATTGTAAAATCAGCAAAACAATGTGTGTAACAGAGAGAGAAAGCCCAATTGAAGAGGATGTCTAACCCAAGGAGAAGCTACAGCATGGGGGAATATCATGAAAGGAAATTATGCGTCTGTAATATAGAAAATGGCAGGATGGAATTACTGCAAAATACAGGGTCAAGACTCACCCAGAATTCCAGGAGACCCTCCCTCAGAGAACTTTGGGTGAAGGGGCAGTTGGTAGGGAGTTAAACAGTTGACTTCAGGGAGTTGAAGTGAGCAGGTTGCTCTGCTCATGGTTCCTGATTTGGGGTTCGCCTGGGAGGCCATAGTGGCAAAAGCCATTGTGATTTCTACTCAGGAGTTTGCCTGTCTAATAGGATTTTACCTTTCTAGCATCAATATAATAATTATTTAGTTATTTAGATATTAGAAGTAATTACTATTAGCTTTGAGGGCAAGTTAGCTAAAGGTCTGCCACTCCCTCCTGGAGGGGAGGGGCAGTTTCAACCCGACAGTTCAGGGCTTCCCAGTTCTTATCCAAATCCTAATTATCCCCTCTTGACTTCCCCTTCTTTCTTTTATCAATATAAGCTTTATCTTTGATAGCAGTGCCTGGATATTATTTGGGTATACTCACTACAGCCATTAAGCTTGATTCCTGTCAGTTGCCAGCCTAAGAAGTATGTTCCTTCTCAGTCCTTAACATCAAGATATCTAGCTTCTATTCAGTTCCTCAATCAGACCTGTGGGGAATATAAGTTGAGGAGAACATCATTAGAGAGTAGCTTTGCTGAGCCTTGTCAGAAGTCATTGCCCTGCTACCATATTCAACTGAAAACCAACTGCTGAGTAGGAGGGGTTAGAGAAGAAGGAGCACTTGATCCTCCCTATTCACTCAAGTCTGTTCGTGGGGGAGGAGAGTGTCCTGCAGGCACCTGGCCCTGGCCAGACCATCAGCTTCCCAATATCCCTGTTATTACAAACATAACAGGGTCTAAAAGTATTTGAGTTAGACTTTTCACACAATTACTCCCTATATATAGGTTGGACAGTCATATACAATCTCTACAGTTGCTCACTCTTGATATTTGATTTTGTATATGTTTGAGGTTCCCTATGTTTATGAAGGATTAGATGTGGCAAATATTCTATTGTAAATCCCCTTACTCTGTGTTTCCAGGAAATATTTTGTATTTGAGATGATTTTGCACTTTTGTTGATCACTAAAAAGTCAACACATTTGTGGATGATAGTGAACTATAGCTGTAGGAGTTGAGATTGAATTCCTTGACCTATAGTAGCCTTCTTCCAGGGGAATTGATGTGTAAGTGTGATTTTGAAATTTGGGCCAAGAATACCATTGTATGTCCAGACACTGACATGGGAGTTATCAGGTATTGGCAGACTGAGTTACAGTAACCAATTTTATAACAATGATTCATACTTCAAAATGGCAATTTGTTCATTTTCTCTGGAAAATGGAGGTGTCAAACAGATGGGCATACTCATAACATCTGGTCAGTAGAAAAAGAATACTCAGTAAAATAAATCAATATCATAATGCTGTTTAGTGAACTTCAAGAAGAAAGAATATCATCAAGCTCTGATAGTCTGTTGCAGGATAGAGATATAGAATAAGCAGAATGCAAATTACACTGAGATATGCTTTCCCCATTTCAATGACTTTAAACATCATTAAGCATCTTTTGATTAGACAGAGATTAATGTTTTGCAACTTCAAGAAATTGAAAAACTTTTAAATCAGAAAATTAAACAAAATTATGATAGAAGACTGAAATTTGCATAAGAAAAATAGTATTTTATATACTATGCCATTTTTATACAACATAAACATATCCTTCCAGAAAGTACAAGTGGTAGTAGGGATAAGCATGCGCGCGTGCGCACACACACACACACACACACACACACACACACACACATTCTCTTCAATTACTTCTTCCTGCCAAACTAAAGCTCCAAGGAACACATATACAGAAAATTTCCTCTGCCTCCTTTTTTCCCCCCTATAATTCATGAAACCTTCTATTTCCCTTAGCTAACATTTCTTTATATAATGGATCTAGTGTATTTTCTGTAACTAATTGACTTGTGATGTTAGGTAAATCATATCACTCTCTTGGCCACATTTTACAAATCCTAATCTGATTCTATTATGTTTCCTTGTATTATAATCCTAATTTGGAGTAGACCTTTATGCCTTTATCTTTGTGCAGGGTAGAGTAATATCTAGGAAACCCATTTCTGGTCTTGTTACTCTTTGAATTTCATGTCCATTATCCAAAAGCATCTTCTTTAAAGTCATTGAATTCCTATCAATTCATATTTTACCTCCTTCAAAAATCCTTTATTGTTCTCACTTAGACTACTCACAGTATCCCAATCCAAATTATCATGTTTTATGGGTTACTGCTATCACTTTTAGTAGCTTATCTTTCAATTATGTTTCTTTAAGACAGAGAACAGTTTTTTTTAAATTGTTAATTAGAAATCTCTATGGAACCAAACAATCTTCTGTATTCGCAAGAATTTATTATTAGCCTTATTGTTTCACAAAGGAAATTTTTAAAAATTCATTAAATGCATAACAATATATCAAGTATGATGAGAATTGCCTGGAATACAAATAAAAGAACACGGACACTTCCTTCAAGGAATTTACATTCTGATACAAAACATTTAGGAGAGTGGTGATCAAGAAAGAGCACTGTGTTTATGAAAGTTACAGGAATGTTGCATGGAACCACAGAGAGTAGATTGATAACACCCTCTCCAGGAATAATGGCAGACTTGATCTGGTGGTCGTAGAACTGGGGTTGAGGAATATAGCAAAGAAGCATAGAGGTACTTTTATAGAAGGCTATGGAGAAGAATTCCTGCAAGGAGAAAGAGATGTGATTCATGACTGGCTTTCCAGCATCAGTGTTTGAGGAGAGACTTTTTACCAATTCAGAGAATGGGGTCTGTTGGAAGATTTTTTTTCAAGGGCATGATTTTCAATGAAGGTCACTATTATGTTTCCACGTATCATAAATGGGCTTTACTGTGCCTTCTGTCCTTAATTTTTTATAGTGGTAAAAAGAATTAAGAGAGATTTGTTTTCCCCCTTGCTTTTAATTATGTAAGCATATTTTTTAGAAAAACATGAATTCTGAAATGTAATCTCCCTAATGGCAGATTATCCTATGAAAGTTTCTATCTTATTTATGCTTCAAATTAAACTGAGATATGCTTTTCCCTTTTCAATGACTTTAAACATCATTAGGCATCTTCTGATTAGACAGAGATTAATTGTTTTGAAAGTTAAAGTGATTGAAAAAACTTTTAATTTGGAAATTAAACAAAATTAATATTGAAATATATGGATTTTATAACATAAAATAGCTTTTTAATTTAATTTTTTCCAGATTAGATGCTGTTGATGTTTTTTTTTACATTTTGCAATCCATGTTTTCTCCCTCCCTCCGATTCTTTGTCCCTCCATAAGAAGGCAGGTAATATGATATAGGATGTACCTATATTATCAAACAATATATATTTCCATGTTCATCATGTTGTGAAACAAGACACAAATTGCTTACAGTAGAAAAAATGGAGGAAATAAAGGTAAAAAAGGTATATTTCAATCTTCATGTGAACTCCATCTATTCTTTCTGTGGTAGTGCTGGTATTCTTTTACTGTATGAGTCGTTGGGAGTTGATCTGGAGCCCTGCCTTGTGTATAATAATAGCGAAATCATTCACAGATGACCATTATATATTATTGTTCTTAGTATGTACACAGTTCTCCTGGTTATGTTCACTTCACTTTATATAACTTTATATAATTCATTCCAAGATTTGGTTGTTTTGGGTGTCTTTTTTGGTAGTCATCTTGTTTGTCATTTCTTATGGCCCATTAATATTGCATTACAAATATATACCACAACTTATTCAGCCATTCACCAATTGATAAACATTCCTTCAGTTTCCAATTCTTTGACTCCACAAAAGAGAGTTGCTGTAAAGTTTTTTTAATTCTTTTGAATTTAATTTTTTCCAGATTACATGTCAATACAATTTCTTTGTTTTCTGATATTTTGCAATCCAAGTTTTCTCTCCCTCCATCCCAAAGAAGACTGATAATATGTTTTACATTGCACATATATTATCATATGTGCAGATATATTTTTCCATATTCTTCTTGTTGGGAAGACACATATTGCTTAAACTAGTCTTATCCATAAGTACTGATACACTGATTAGATACAATTCTAAATCATTAATAATAAAGTAAGGTAATCATTTTCAATTTCACAAACCATAACCTTGCAAAAAGCAAAAGGATAATCAATATGTAATTGCTCCTCTATAAATGAATTCAAATCTACAACAAGCCACATGGTGTTCATAGGAGTAACTGGGAAGACAGTTGTGGGAAAGGAGGTGATGGAAAAGGGATGAGTGGACATATTTCCAGTAAACCAGTAGTGAGACACATGAGGAGAGAAATTTACTCAAGCAACTTACCACACTTCAATAAAGGATAAGATGTTTGTATTATCATTAAGCAGATGGTCTAATTTGGTCCACATATCCACTGCTCCTCTTCTAATCCCTTCTATCTTTAATATTAAAGTCACTTCTCTATTACTCTTGAGTCACTGAAGAAGAATTGATCTCATTTAGCAAAGGAGCTATATTAAATAATTTCAAAGAAATGTTAACCCTATGCCTGGGGTTAACAGGTTTCTAGGTCTGATTCTCTGACTACCCAGTGAAGACGTGCTTAGCTGTTCCATTAAGTAAAGAATGACCAGGTTTTAACTTCTACTCTCATGACTTTCAGGCTTTCTTCTTTCAAATCAGAAAGGGCAAAACAGTCAAGCTAATGAAATTATCTGTTCTATAGATTGCTATAGATGACACTGAAGGACAGTTAGCCAAGAAAACTTTTTTCACATAGCAAGAAAATTGTGCTTCCTCCAATGAAATTCCAGCAACTGTAATCAATCAGTTAATAAAAAAAAAAGTATTAAGTGACCACTATGTTTAGGCACAATGATAAGTATTGGGATAAAAGAGAGACAAGAGACAGTCTCTGCTCTCAAGAAACTAAGGGTCTAATGGGACTGCCATGCTTCAGTCAATTCTCTCTAAGCCTATTTGGCCTGAAGCAACTACTCTTATTTTCAAATCCTCCATTGTTGTGATTTTTTTCTCAAAAAGCAGGCAACAGTTGCTGCTGTCAGATTCTTTTTGATGTTGGCAACTGTATCTTCTCCTTTCTTTGATTTCTGGCTTTTCTACTTATTCCCTATCATTTATCCTCTTTAATCAATTAGGTTAGTCAATTAGCATTTATTAAGCATCTGAAATATGTCATGGATTGTGGTCTTCTAGAAAAGGAGAAATAAATATCTCTACATCTTTCTTAGACTCCTTTAGATAATATCTAGCATTTTCTCTCCATTAGACTTCTAACAAGGATTTACAACTCTGTCTCTGCCTCTCTTCTTCAATTCTCTCACAAAGGGTTGGAGGTAAGTGCTAGGGAATCAATATTACTGTTACTATTAGTCATTCCCAGGTATCTATACAACATCAAGAAGAACAGATCTTTGACATGACTAGATTTATAGACTTCTTTATACATATATACATCCATGTATATATACAAATGGATGTACATATTTATGTATATGCACATGTAAATGAATAGAAATTATCATTAATGCTAATCATTAATTATAAACAATTAATAATGCATGTATATATCCTAAAGAAATCAAATTTTTACAGAATTGAAGTTCTATCATATAATATAATAGCAGAAACTTCATTTTTGTGACGATGAAATCATGCATGTGGTGTAGTTTCTATTATTATCCTCATTTTAGAGAGAAGTTAATTAATTTGCCTAGGTTCCCATAAATAGTAAATGCCTGGTGTAGGACTTGAACTCCAGTCTTTCTAAGTCTAAGCCTAATGTTTTGTACACTACAATATGTAAGTTAAGAGGGAAATGAATTTGTATACAATAATGGAGAACTATAGGTTGAACCCACTCTCTGGGGCAAATGTTAGAATAGTAGGATTCATTCATTTATAAAAACAAAATACTGTTTAATTATTATACATTGTAATATTTGTGTAATCTATTTCATTTTTTCTAATGCATTCTTCTTTGGGTTTGATTAATGAACATGTTCTACCTCTTCATTGTTGAAATAAGTATATAATTTATATTTGTTCAAGTTTTGAAAAATTTAAATATTAAGATTGAGGATCCAGCTCTAATTTATTGTAGTTTGAGGTATAAGTCCAATCCTCCTCCCATATTGAGTTGTCCCCTTTTCCCAGCATTTTATATTGAATGGTGATTATATTCCCAATTTTTTAAGTGGGTTATCCAGCCTTCATCTTTTTATATTCATTAGTTTCTATTTCTGGAATTTCTATTTTGTTCTATTGATCTATTTTGCTATACTTTGTCAGTATCAGACAGTTTTTATAAAAGATTTGTTTTATATTTTTGAGATCTGGTAGTGCTCAAATCATTTCAATCTAAGGAAGGAAGAATGCGTCAGATAACCTAGATTCATAATCCAAGGAGGAATGTGAGCCTGTCCAAGGCAATTAACTTCAATATTTTAAAATATAAATAAAAAAACTAATTCATGAATTTACAAAGTATCCATAAATTCCAAGAAAGCACCCCAGAAGTCATGTCACATAAAGCATCCCTTAGTATTCTTTCTATAAATTCACTGACAAGTAAGAATTAAATTTATGTTCAAAGCTGCTCATATGAATGGCTTTCCTCATTTTCTAGCTACCTTTATTCAAACATGAAAGGACTCCTAAGATATAAACAATTTTCCTATTTAGTAAATGACCAGATTGCTGAAATATACCCATATTTTTCTACATTATTCAAATTTACAACTGATAATAGTATTTGATGTTGGGTCTTTACTTAACACATACACAGAGGCATGATTAGAATGATATCCAATTTTGATCATAAGAATAAACATGGACTGTTGATGTCATTTATTTTATCTCCTTGTTTCCAAGAAATATTGCATCTAAACCATTTCATATGAAGTGATATATAGTTACTATTAGAAAAACTCCTTTAGGAATATGCTGATTACTTCAGTCATCTATTTTAAGTTTACTTGACTTATTAGAAGTTCTTTCTTTAGTGCACTTATATTAATTTAAGCTCACTTTGCTCTTTTTCTGTTCCTAGTACACAGAATTTAGATAGTCATCATACTCTGTGAAAGGGTCTTTCACACACTTCAGGGCTATTTTGAATTCACTTGTGTGTGCATCATGTTCTTCACATCCTAATCTGTCCGTACTTCTTTTTCTTTTAAGATCCATTATATATGTGTGACTGTGTCATCACTTTGTATAAAACATTATGCTCTCAAATAGGTCTTGATCAATGATACATGTTAAAACCAGTGGAAATGTGCATTGGCCATGGGTGGGGGGAGTGCGGGGGTGAAGGGGAAAGTAGGAGCATGAATCATGTAATCATGTTAAAAATGAATATTAATAAATGTTTAAAAAACATTATGCTCTCCAAGAGCTTTGATAAATAGATTTGATTTGATACATATCAAATAAATTTGATAAACAAATAAACAAATACCTAAGAAGAAATCATGCTGAAAAGAAAAAAGAGTGTAGCAAGAAAGAGGAAGTTTATTTATCATTGCAACATGGAAAATGGCAGGAATTCCACCCATTTTCCATGTTGCAATCATTTACTAGTATATAACTAATTGATGAAAAACATACAACAAAAAATGTCTTAAGCTCATCTATTTTTAGAAGGGACAAGATCTATTGAAGGCAAATAATTAAATAAGGAAAATGTCCTAGGCTTATCTCTCTTTATATAAAGGTCAAATTTCCTTTAATACCATGCCCATAGATAATCATTAAAGAGGTTATTAGTCAAAGATCCAAGGCTTTTGTTTTTTTTTTGTTGTTGTTAATTTTATTTTTGTTTTAGTTTTGCTTTACCATATTGGTCATTCACCAAAAATCAAAGGAAAAAAAAAGACTAAAGTGATGCCATCAGTTATTAAGAAGACCAACAGGCTAAGATATGCTGGGTATAACTGTATTATTGATAAATCAGGACCCAAAACATAAAAACATTTCTGATTCTTCCATTTCAAGGGATTGGAGGATTTCATCTAAATTTTCTCACATCAGTAGTACTTTGGGTAGACATTACTTTTCTATTATAAAATTGAATTTGGTGAGATTAGCAGTTCAGTTTTTTAAATTTATTCTTTGGCAAACTTGGTTTAATATTTACAATTTTTTCTTTAAAAATAAATTTATCTGGGGGGCAGCTGGGTAGCTCAGTGGAGTGAGAGTCAGGTCTAGAGACAGGAGGTCCTAGGTTCAAACCCGGCCTCAGCTACTTCCAGCTGTGTGACCCTGGGCAAGTCACTTGACCCCCATTGCCCACCCTTACCAATCTTCCACCTATGAGAAAATACACCGAAGTACAAGGGTTTAAAAAAAAAATAAATTTATCTGGTTCCAGAAATAACTATTTACTTTCAAGACTTTTACATTTAAAAAGTCTTAATTACAACATAGTTATGTCACACATTACAAAATGTCAACGTTTTTATCAGACTTTCAACTAATATCCTTTTTACCCCATTACCAAAACTTTTATAGTTCCTTGGCTAGTCTTTATGACCAAGTTGAATATTTTTATGCTTAGGATTTAATTAGCTTTCATTGGGAACAGGTTTCAGGTCAGGGAATGGGTTTGTCTACTTTTACTATTTCCCCTTTAAGAGGGAAGACACACAAGATTTGCAGTGGTCACATTAAGAGGTCTAGGATGAAGGAGAGTCAGTTGGGAGTTCTGAGAGGAGCTTCTACTGACTTGTTTTGGAGATAGTTGTTGGCTGGATCATTCTATGACGTAAAAGATTTGTTTGTTATTTTGAGAGAGTTTTATTTGAATTCTGAGATTCATACTGAGCTGAGGGTGAATTTACTTCAACAAAGGGGGGCTCTGAAGAGAAGTTTGTGTGTGAACTGTCACAGACCTTTGGACCATTGAAGTACAGAGAGAAAGAGGAGCTGCATCAGTCTCTTTGAAGAGAAACTGACAGTTGTATTTGAAAGTTTGATTTCATATATTATTTTAAGGAGGTGTTTGAAGATAAAGAATTCACATTAGTTCAAGTTTTTTTTTAAAACCCTTACCTTCTGTCTTGGAGCCAGTACTATGTATTGGCTCCAAGGCAGAAGAGTGGTAAGGGCTAGGCAATGGGGGTCAAGTGACTTGCCCAGGGTCACACAGTTGGGAAGTGTCTGAGATCAGATTTGAACCTAGGACATCCCATCTCTAGGCCTGGCTCTCAATCCACTGAGCTACCCAGCTGTCCCCTCAGTTTAAGATTTTATAAAATATTTTAGGATTGTGTTAGATAGTAAAAAATTTTAAGATAATTAAGAGTAGTTAAGTCTAGTGTCTACCTTGGTAGACAAAGAAGACACTCTGTGATGAGTAGTTGGGTTTGGGGGGACTGGTTTAGAAATATTAAAAGAGGGCTTAAACTTTAGACATAATATGCTATTAATATATACTCTTCTAATTTCAACTTTTATTCCTACCTCCTGGTTTTCTTTTTATACTGCTTCTCCATAATTAATTTAGTTTGGATCAAACTGCTTCCTGAGGTCCATCAAAAGCCAGTAATTAGTTTACCTATAACAGCTTGGCCCATGCTAGATTCACTTTACTTATAACAGTACTCAGTTATACAAGATTTATTTTACCTATTGTAGTTGACAACCAACCAGTTTTATTTCACTTATTATAGTTAATTAATAATAGTTTGGTTTAGCAATATACCAAATATTATTTACTTATTACAGTTAACTATTTAGTTTGATTATTATAGTTGACCAGTTTTAATGTACTTATTACAATATCTATACAAGTTGAGAAGTGGAAATTTTGTCAAAAGAAGAAAAAGCAGCTAGAAAAGGGGTTAGGAAAATAGCAATGCAAAGAAAGGGCAACTAATCCCCATGTGAGAGCAAAAGCTTTATTCTTCTTTGGAGTGGATAGTTTATAGAAGTTTTAAAGAACATAAAACTACAGAATTTTTAAAAAATGTTATGCCAATAAAAATCCTACACACAAGTGGGTTAGCGGGTGAAGATGTAGTAGAAATTTAAATACGAGTTTTTTTAGTATTTTACATAAAGAGAAACTCAATATTAACTGTATATAACAAGAATTCATAAGTTTTGGAAACATTTTCATTGAGTTCTAACAAAATAAGTTGTTATTTTTTTTCCTCTTATGACAGCTGTACCCACCTTTCAGATAGAATGTTGTAATGGAAAAAATAGAAATGATTTCATTCAATCAAATAAAATCAGTTACTGCCTTTGCGTGAAAGAGTCTATTAATGTATATTATCTAGTGTGATATTGGAAATTTGGAATTCTTTGGGGTTCGTTGAGTCTTAATATTCAGGTCCCTGATTTAAACTTCCTGTGGATGTTTAGAGGACTTGAAAACTACATTTCCCATGATTTCTCTTGTGTAATATAGGTGGGCAGGAAGTGTGATTACATAGACAAAGGTATAAAGTCTCAGAACTTGATTGAGATGTGCTTTTTTCCTACAAAGCAGCAAGAGTAAAGGTAATGGCTGGCATTTTGAATTAGATCTTAGCAGGCACCTGGCTTTCATAATTACCAATATGAATTACAATAAACCATTAACATTATTGAATATATCCATCTATATCAATTTTATTTCTATCTCTAGGTAGGCAGAATGAAGGGAGTGCAAGCTTTGGAATTAGAGGATAATGACTTGAATCCTATTTATTCCTAGGTAACTCTTGGTTTAATTTTTTGTACCTTGGTATCCTTATAAATAAATTGTGAAGATTGGAAAAAATTCTAATTGAGGTACACATATATATGCTCCCATGGTCCTCTGAATTATATATTAAAATATACAACTCTACTTCATTTTATATTTATCAAGTCTGTGTAAAAATGAAATAAAGCCTAGAAAAAATATTTTAGTTACTTTTGAAGATGGGGTGGTTTTAATTTTATTTAAGGCTCTTATAAAAAACAAAAATATTTGTTATAACCATTGCTTCTGCAAACTATCTGCAAATTTTTAAGGATTCATCAAAATGATGAGAGTGAAATCACAATCAATGGAGAGAAAATTAAAACAATTACTGGAAATTGTTCTGCACTAATATATGCCAATAAATCTGACAATGTAAGTAAAATAGTTTAATGTTTAAATAATGTATATATTGTCCATTAATAGAAGAGGGAATAGAACACTTAATCCATGTTGAGAAAAGGACATTGAATAAGTCATCAATGAATTTCCTAAGGAAAATAGCCCTGGGGCAGATGGATTCACAAATTAATTCTACTAATCATTTATGGAGCAACTAGTTATAATACTATATAAATTCTTTGGGAAATAGGTGAAGGAACTCTACCAAATTTCTTTTATGACACAAATATGGTGCTAATATTGAAAACTGGAAGAACAAAAACAGAGAAAAAAACCCATAGATCAAACTTTCTAACAAATATACATATAAAATTTTTCTATAAAATATGAGCAAGGAGATTACATCAATATTTCACAAGTGTCCTGTGATGAGGAAGGTTTTACACTGGGAATAAAGTTTTTTCAATAGTAAAACCAGTAGCATAAGTAAGCATATCAATAATAAAACTGATAGAAATCATATGATTATCTGCAATAGATACAGAAAATGTTTTAGATAAAATACAACACCCAGTATTAGAAAACATTTCAAATAAACAGAATTTTCCTTAAAATGATAAATAACATCTATCTAAAGTTATAAGTAACCATTATCTATTGTAAGGGTTAAATTAAGGAGTTTGACAAAATGAAGAGAGCAGTTTAAGAGAAACTTTGTTTAATTTAAGAAAGAAGTACAGATAGAAAGATAGAAAAGAGGAAAGAGAGATTATTAAATTTATACCCTATAAATATACCTAAAATTCCTAATAACTACTTCTAATTTCTTAAAACTATCTCTGTCTCCTGAGGACAAGTTCGTCTGCCTGGCACACCAGACCTACTCTACCCTATGTATGAATTATTCACTAACTACCAATCTCCCTAAAATAATAGACAACCACCACTCACTCACTCCTTCAATCAGTTTTCTATAGCAGCCTAACTGTCAGTAGACAACTGCCATCAGATTCTTGCCTCAGAGACGGACCTCCTGCTCTCTAGAGATGCCAGAGGCAAAAGACCTTCAACTGTCAGCTTCTGATTCCTTTCTCTCTTCACTCATCAACTGTCCCTAACTGTCCCTAACAATCCCCTAATTTCCTGTTAGAGGGCTGTCTACTTCCTCTTCTCAGTCCTGGTCTCCCTGATAATGGAATGTTCAGCTCTGGCTCACTGACTCCTGTCAGTTCTGATCTATTCAGAAACCCTGCTCTCTAGCCTTTTAAGGAGACAGAGGGAGAGATTAAGAAAATCTCTTTAACACTTTTAAGGGGATGGACAAGCTAGAATTTCTCAATAAGATCAGGAGTGAAGTAAGGATGTCCATTATCACCACTATTATTCAATATTATAGTAGGAATGTTAGCTTTAGTAGAAAATAAATTGAATAAATTAGGATAGGCAATATGGAAACAAAGCTATCACTCTTTGCAAATGATAGAATATGAAACTTAAAGAATCCTAGAGAAAGAACCAAAAAAAATTCCTGATCAAACAATTAATAACTTCAGCAAGGTTGCAAGATATAAAATAAACCCACAAATATAATTAGAACTTCTATATAACACCAATAACAAGAGATAGATACTAAAATCCAATACCAAGAAATAGAGAAATCCATTAAAATTACTATAGATAACATAAAATACCTGGGGGTCTTCCTGCCAATACAGACATAGGACCCATATGAATACAATTACAAAACACTTGTCACCCAAATAAAATCAGATGTAAACATTTGGACAAAATAATAATTTCTCACAGATAGGTTGGACCACTGTAATAAAAATCATAATTCTGTCTAAACTAGTTTAAGTATTGAGTGTTATGCCAGTAAAACTATCAAATAATTAATTCATAGAGGTAGAAAAATAATAATAAAATTAATTTGGAAGAACAAAAGATCAAAATATCAATATAATTAATGAAAAATAAATATAAGGGAAGAAGCCTAGCTGTAACATATTTCCAACTTAATTATAAAGAGGTAATCATCAAAACCATCTAGGACTGGTTAAGAAATAGAGTAGTGGATTAATAGATTAGATTAGTTACTCAATACAGAATAATAAATGACCATAGTAATATAGTGTTTGATAAACCAAAAAGATACAAGCTTTTGGGAGACCTTCCTGGCTGATAAAAAAGTGGTACGGAAATTGTCACACACATTTCACACAATATCCAAGATAAGTCAAAATGGATACATGATTTAGAAATAAAGGGTGATATCATAAACAAATTATGGGAGAATATAAAATTTTACCTGTCAGATTCATTGATAAAGAAATAATTTATGAATAGGCAAGACATAGAACAGGTTACAAGTAGCAAAATGTTTTTTACTATTTTAAATTAAAAAGGTTTTGAAGAAACAAATGTCATACAACAAAGATGGGAATTCTATACCTCTGAACTATTCAAAATACTACTCCAAAGAGTTAAAAGATCCCAGGTAAGCTTTGTAACTCTGTCTATAAGCTTTTAGAAATCTAGAATAATAAATCATTAGCTAATTAACTAATTAATCTTTACAAAAGGAAACAGAAAACTGGGCAAAAAAACTTATAGAAAATGTCTCCAACCAAGATTTCATTTCTCACATGTATAGAGAACCTGAGACAGACAATTATTTTGTGATGTTATAGGACCGAATGATCCTTTATGTCTCCCCTGAATTTTACTCTCTATACATGAATGGGGGAACAACATATGTATACAAGTTTGGAAGCTATAGTTACTATCAATCAACATATAAAAGCAAACAAATAATGGTGAATCAATAATAATCAATGACATAAAATCTTTTGACGACTATCTATCATGAAAGTGGAAAGAGCATTAGCTTTGATGAAGCAAGTCCAAGGTTCAATTCCTTCCTCTGATACTGACTTATTCTTTACCAATTAATTTCCAAGTCTGATGGGCATTGTTTTAACTTCTTATTTTTTGTAATTATAAAAACAAAATAAAGCAAGCCAAAAAGAAAACAAAACAAAACATGGCTGTCTACCTCTTTGGGTGGTAGAAATAATATGAAGAGTTATTTTGAAAAAGCCTATTAATAATCCCTATTTTTATTGGTGGTTAAAAATAATATATAAAATCCCAGAATGTGAACATAATTATTTTAAGAAATTTAACTTTTTCTTGATTATACATAAATAAAATTTTAAAAATATTCATTTTCTGATATTTTATAATCCATGCTCCCTTTTTCTGTCCCACTCATCCTTCCTCCCCAAGAAAGCAGGTAATATAATATTGGTTGTACATATATTATCATATAATACATATATATAATATATATACACACATATATATTATACATACACACATATATACATATATATACATATATATATACATACATATATAATAATTATCATGTTTGCCACATTGTAAAAGAAGACATATTGTTTGCATTTTAGAAAAATTCGTGGAGGAAGTAAAGAATATGTTTCAATTTGCATTCAGCCTCCATCTTTTTCTTCTGTGGTATTGCTTATCCTTATTTGTCATTTGTCTCTTGGCATTGACCTGGCTTCTTGCATTGTTGATAATAGTGAAGTCATTCATAATTGATTATGTTATTGCTATTATTATTTTTGTGTACAGTGTTCTCTTTGTTCTGTTCTATTTATTTTGCATCACTTCACAGAAGTTTTTCAGTTTTTTTTTATCATATCACATGTCATTTCTTATAATAAAATAGTATTTCATTATAGGCATATACTACAACTATTTCAGTCGTTCCCTAATTGATGGATAGACATTCCTTCAGTTTCCAGTTCTTTCCCAGAATATTGGATTTTTTCTAGAATTTTTTCAAAAATTTCTAACAAGGGGGTAACTGGGTAGCTCAGTGGATTGAAAGTCAGGCCTAGAGACAGGAGGTCCTAGGTTAAAAGTCGGCCTCAGACATTTCCCAGCCGTGTGACCTGGGCAAGTCACTTGACCCCCATTGCCCACCCTTACCACTCTTCCACCTAGGAGCCAATACACAGAAGTTAAGGGTTTAAAAAATTTCTAATAAACTATTTTTATGATGCCTCATCATGAAGAAGAAAAAAAAATGACCCAGGAAGTCATCTTGGAGACATAAAGCTGCATTTAGTTTTCTCACCTGGCAAGTTATATCATGCAGAAAAACTTTTAAGTAATAATGGAGAGTGAAATGTAAAAATGTTTATACTCAAAATTTGACCAATAGTTTATGAATATTTTAGATCTAGAAACATACCCAGACCAATAAATCATATCTTTTTTGAGTTATTAAAGCACAGAAATTCTATAAACACCCAAATCTTTTAAATTTCTCAGATAACCTATAAAACTATGAATGTGCCTAATAAACAAAATGAACCTTAACTTTAGCTTTAACACTATTATTTGAATCAAGTTATTTTAAATAAAAAATGATGAAACATCAAAACATTATTCCAACATAAGTTCTGAGAGCTGCATCTACTATAATATAAAGTCAGATAATTAGCAGTAGGAATAATTCTCATACTAGCAAATGAAATTATTATTAATAGAAACTTAAAGGACATGATGTTTCAAAAGTAGTTTTGGGGGGCAGCTGGGTAGTTCAGTGGAGTGAGAGTCAGGCCTAGAGACAGGAGGTCCTAGGTTCAAACCCGGTCTCAGCCACTTCCCAGCTGTGTGACCCTGGTCAAGTCACTTGACCCCCATTGCCCACCCTTACCAATCTTCCACCTATGAGACAATACACCGAAGTACAAGGCTTTAAAAAAAAAGTAGTTTTGGCCTCTCAATTATATTTCCCACTGAATCACAATAAATATATGATTCTCTTTATTTTATAGATTAGGTAAAAAGCTAATTATTTACTATGTCACTCAAGAATTGACAAAAGAAAGCATATAAATTCCATCTCCTTTAATTTGGTCTCTTGGTTTGTATTCTATTGCCACTATTGCTGCTTTAAATATTTCTGTAAATATAGGTATTTTTCTCTTTTGTTTTTTATCTACTTGAGATACCAAACTAGTAAGGGTACTTCTGGGTCAATGTGTATGCATCATTTTGTAGTCTTTTGAGCATATGTCCAATTGTTCTCCAGAATGGTTGGAAGTTTTATTTTAAGGTTAGTTTGGCAGAATTCTCAGAGGTTCAAGCTGTCTGTGCCTCTACTCTGTCATCTTAGTTCTCTCTCCTACTCCTGTTTGCCATTTTTTTTACTTTAATTTATGTAATTACAAAGTGAATATTTAAAAATATTTAAATATAAAAGGCCAATCTTCTGATACCATGAGGATATTATATGGGTTAAAAAATAGTTAAGTATAACACTCCAAAAGAAGGAATAATGCTTCCATAACTACAACTAAATCTGCAGAAATGAGTGAGGAACAACTCTACAAAGACACAGAGTATTTGATACTTATATGAACCATTCAAATAATAGAATTCAAAAATATTTCTAAAATTAATTAATGACTTAAAACTGAAATGAGATATTATTATTTAAGCAGTAGTCATTAAAATGAGGAAAAATGTGGTAATGCAACAGGAAATATTAAATCATAGTCAAAAGGAAGAAAAAAATAAGATAATAATTTTCTATTTCTATAAAGCCAACCAATTTACCTTGAAGACAGAAACTGGCAAAACAATCTGAGAATTATAGCTCTCTCCAAAGAACATGATGAAACAAATAGCCCAAATATCAAAGAAATTTCAGGAAACCATGAAAAGAAATCTTTAGCTGCTGGCTCACATCACCGATTGCTTTTTGTACAACTTGAATTAGATGCCTTGTAGGTACCTTTTACTCAGAATCTCAAAAACATTGTCTTTTCCTAATATCCTCTCCTCTACCAAACTTTTCTATTACACTGAAGTTCACCACCATTCCCTTGAAAAACTATACTCATGATTTGTATCATGCTCAAGTTCTCATGCACAAAATGAAATATTAAAATGAACAACTGAACATAAATATATTTTAAATCTCTTTTTCATAATACCTACACAATATTACATGTTTAATAAATATTTGCTCTTCCTTAGTCCAAATTCAGAGAGTAAAATTGAGTAAGTCATGAAGAAACTTCCTGAGAAAAACAGATATTCAATTGAAGAATGAATTTATAAGGGATTGTTATCAAACTTTTAGTGAGAATTAATCTTCCCTAAGGTAAATAATGAAGGAATGCTCTGAAAGTACTTCTCATGAACAAATATTATCCTGATTTTTTAAAAGCAAGAAAAATAAAGATAAAGCAGAGAATAAGTCTTACAGACTTAAAACACTAATATATATCAAGAAAAACTTTTCCAATTAAATGTTAGCAATGTGAATAAAACAATTTATCAAAATATTCATGATGAAGAAATTGGATTTACATCAATGAAATAATGTTTATTTCTAATCAGGAAAAATAATTAACATAAATAATCATAGAGGCATCAAAAACAACTTAATCCACATGATTGTTTGCAGATAAATCCTTAGGAAAAAGTAAAACATTGATTTCTGATAAAAATGCTCAAGCTTTGGAAAATATATTTTTTAAATATAATCAAAAAATATTCATCAAGTTGCAAAAAATAAAAACAGACTAGAAGTAGAAGCTTTCTTACTAAGATTGAATCAACTAAAATACTATTTGAGATAATTCATCTATTTTATTACTGTTATTGTTATTATTTTTCCAGACATGATTAATGTATTCAGCAAACTCCAAATGTTGAAATTCCTATCATTCATGTTAATTTCAGTTGATCCATAAATTATAGTCTTAAAGGGTTGCTGTGACATTTTAAGATAAAGTGTCTTATCCCTGTTTCTATTGTTAATTTTTGTCAGAAGCATAACTTAGATAACAGTATTCTTGGATCTTTATGACCATCCCTCTCAAAAAATTATTCTTCTCAGGGCAATGAATAATTCCAAAACAGCATAAGTCCATAAAATTATTAGTATTTTCTGTTTTAACAGGAAAAATCATTATTAAGAAAGTAAAATTCATTTTAAGATAACTAGAAAAATATAAACTATCCGGCAGTTGTCATCAATATGGACACTTAAGACTACTTAAACAATCATTAGAAATGAATTAGATTTTAAAAATTACAAATAAAGGAAAACTGATTTGAAGAGATGGTTAATGTTTGTGTGTGGGTTGTACCTATTTAATAAAATTGTGATTTATTTAGCACTTTACTAAACAAATTACCAAGGAAATATTTCATAGAATTAAGAAATATATAACAAATTTTACATGGAAGAAAATAAATTTACTATCAAGGGAAATAATAGGCAAAATGAAAGAATGAATGATGAATATATCTAGCATCACGAGATCCAAATTATATTAGAAAATGAATGTTACCAAAATATTCTGGTTCAAGTTTTAAAAAAAAATACCAGAAAATTAGATTAGTGGAACAGAATAAATGAACAAGAGTTGGATGTTAGAAGCAGAGGAACAAAAAACAAAAATCCGCAAGAAGATCCATTATTTAAGGGAAGGAATCTAATTAAACAGACTTGTACAAAAATATTTATAGCTGCGCTTTTTGTGGTGGCAAAAAACTGGAAAATGAGGGTATGCCCTTCAATTGGGGAATGGCTGAATAAATTGTGCTATATGCTGATGATGGAATACTATTGTGCTCAAAGGAATAATAAACTGGAGGAATTCCATGTGAACTGGAAAGATCTCCAGGAATTGATGCAGAGCGAAAGGAGCAGAGCCAGAACATTGTACACAGAGACCAATACACTGTGGTAAAATAGAATGTAATGGACTTCTGTACTAACAGCAATGCAATGACCCAGGACAACTATGAGGGATTTATGAAAAAGAATGCTACCCACATTCAGAGGAAGAACTACAGGAATGGAAACAGAAGAAAAACAACTACTTGAAAACATGGGTTGATGCAGGCATGATTGGGGATGTAGACTGGAAACTACCACACCAATGCAACTATCAACAATTTGGAAATAGGTCTTGATCAATGACACATGTTAAAACCAGTAGAAATATGCATCAGCCATGGAGGGTAGGGGAAAGTCGGGGGTGAAGGGGAAAGTAAGAGCATGAATTATGTAACCATGTTAACGTCTAAAAAATAAATATTAATAAATGTTTAAAAAATCTGAATAGAGGAAAAAGAAAAGCATTTTGTGTTAATACAACTTTCTACTAGTGGTTTATGCCTCCCCTACAAGCCATATATACCAATAGGTTCCAAATTTTAAAATTATCTAAATATTAGAAATCATCAAAACAAACAAAAAGTAACATGAAAGTTAAACAAAACATGAAGTAACTTACTTGAATTAATCCAGAAAGTTTGAACTTAATGTCTTTATAGTCCAAAGTTAGCTTTAGCTATTATGCCATAAAACCTCAACAAAGAGAGTGATGCTAAAACACAAAAAAGTAAAGTAACATGTACTATTGGTTGCAACAAGCCTTTCATTAGATAGTTTGCTCTAGTTCTTTGAGAAGATTTCATGAGAAGGGAAATGCTGTTTTCCAGGAAGTGAACTTCGTCTGGCTAAATAAAATTATCAATTATTTTTAAAGAAAGTAAAAGAAATTCAAATGCAGGTCAAAGGATACTATTGATCCTTTGTGTGACACCTTTATTCTTCAGGGCAGTGATTGACCACACACTGTCAGCAAAACCTGCAGGGAAGATCTGGTGAGTTATATTCTCAGTTATCATGCATTTTATTTTATATTTTTAGTGATATGACAGGAAGGTATAGATGTCAAAATGTTATAAAGGCTGTGTCATTGTTCCAGCCAGATTAAATAGAAATGCTTTCGGAATGCCAGCAACTGCCAAATCCTGTCACTAGTCAGCAGCCACCAGATGCTGCCTATTGACTTGGCCAGTGGCAATAACAGTAATGGAAAATGTATGCTTCTAACATTTGCTGAAAGAGAGTATCTCTAGCTGGCATAGGCACATATGAAGATTATACATTATCAAATAGTCTATTTAAGTTGAATCTTGCAATTTGGGTTATCCTGCCATATATTAGATCAGACAAAGAACAAGGTGTCCAAATTCTTTTTTTTAATTTGGCTCAGTGAAAAGATTTCTAAAGAGATACTTATTTTTTAGCTCTGCTCTTATTAACTACTTTACTAGTTATCAAATTTTCTAATATATGTATCATTTCAAAGCATTTCATAAAATAAGTAAAACTACTCATAGATACATGCATAAATATAAGGTGTGTAAATCTTCCCAAGTTGCATCAAAATAATTTAAATTGTTTAGGCTGTTTCCTAAGGTATCTCCTTTTCCCTTCTGACAGTTCAGGTACCTTATAGGAAATCAAGGATCTACACATAAAGCAAATATACCCTGTTTATCCATAAGTCCTGATTTTCCATGAGTGCCATTAAAAGCAAAACACTAAAATTATTAGTGGTATCAATCAGTGAAGCATTTATCAAGCACCTACTATGTGCCAGGCACTATGCTAGGGTTTAAAGTTACAAATAGAAAAGATGTCTTAATCCTGAGTATTGAGGAGTTTAGGTTCAAAAGGGAGTAGTAGGGGGCTCTCAGCAATACAATGATTCAGGACAATTCTGAAGAACTTATGACAAAAGAGTCTATCCCCCTCCAAAGAAAGAACTGTTGGGGTCAGAATGCAGATCAAAGCATGTGACTTTTCACTTGTTTAATTGGATTTTGGTTTGGGGATTTTGGTTTAAAAATTATTCTCTTACAAAATGAACTATATGGAAATGATTGACATGATAATATATATATATATAATCCAGATGGAATTGCTTACTTGCTTCAGGAGGTGGGAGGGAAGAAAGAGAGGGAAACAACTTGGATCATGTCACTTTGGAAAACTTATGTGGAATTTTGTAATTACATGTAAGTGGTAAAATAAAATATTTTTATAATAAAAATAATTTTAAAATAATATATTTTAAAAACAAAGAGGGTAGGGGGAAAGAGTTACATATACATAGAATTTAATAGAATATATATTCACATATATGTGTATAAATATATATGGATATATGTGCACTCATATCTATTATCTATCATCTATCTTATCTATCCATCTATCAATCTATCTATGTCTATTGAATAGAAAAACTGGACTAGGGACTAATAATTGTAAGTATTTTTAAAAATTACAAATCCATTTAGAAACATTAAAGCATTGGAGCCCCACAACAACTTGGAAAACAGTACTCTCAGTATCACTATACTTATTTTATAGATCAGAAAGCTGAGACTCCAAAATATTAAGTGACTTACCCCTGGTCACAATGAAACTTTCAATTGTAGGATTTGAGTCCAAATGATTGAGGTTTCAAGTGCAAGACTCTACTAAATCTACCAATCATTTTTTGTCATCAAATTAAAACTATGAGAATAATGTGTCACATTTCAACATGTAAATCTCCTGCTGTCCCCATTAATCTTCCTTCTACAATATGTGCAAGCCCAGGAAGCTTGACTGACTCACCCTTAAGACTGGGCAATCACACCTTTTTACATAATAGATTAGATTATTTTTTTAATTATAGGAGGAAACAGCAATGTAGAGCCATGGCATATATTAGTATATAGGGGTCTTTATGTCTTCAAAAAAGAATAATCATATCTCAACATTACAAGGAAACTTAGAACCAACCATCAATATCAAAATTAACTCCTATAAGAACCCGAATCATATCCTGTATATCACCCTTAGAAAGGGGATATTGTATCCTCTGCTGGATATTTGACATTTTGATGTTCAGTTACAGTTGTTACCACCACCACCACCACCACCACCACCATCACCACTACCACCACCAATTCATTTTTACTAGAATCCACACAGCCATGATATATTCAGGTTCTTTGTATTTTCCCTTACACCTCTAACACTGCCCAGTACTCTAAAGAAATAGTGTGCCCATGGGAACACAGGAGATCAGATAGACAATGTCACTAATAATAAGATATTCAAGCCTGAGTCATCTTAATGGTATTTCCTTTTGATTTTAGTAACCTTAGTCTTAACAACCTCTTACTGTCACTTCTAAGAAAGTATGGGGGTGTTCAAGATTTTTAAATGTGTGTGTGTGTGTGTGTGTGCACTCCTCTTGGATGAAAGGGAATTATTAAAGTCAGTGAAATGCAATTGTATAAAAAAAATTCAGTACCTACTACCTTTAAGACTAAACTTAAATGTTCCTTCCTCCATAGGGCCCTTCCCATTTATTACAGCCCTTGAGACCTCCTTTTGTACCATAAACTTCTACCATTACACTATGAATTTACTTCTAATTTATTTCTCATATATTTTGTACTGATTTATCTGGGCACATAATCTCCATAAAAATGACTATAAGCTCTTAAGGGCAGAGATTTCTTTTCTTTTTCTTTTTGATTTTTATATGTCCAGTGACTATCAGGGTGCATTATACATAGATGGGCATTTAATAAATTTAAATGAACACAGTAACTAGACTTTGGTAACTTAGAAAACCTGGAAACTATTTTAAAATGAAGTGTATGATCATTCCAAGGAAGTTGTTCCTATTTGGTTTGTTCATTCCCTATTGTGATTTACTAACTGAATCCTTCCAAACTCCTAATGAAATGCAGACATATAAAATCACCAGCATACAAATTTAACTTTTAAAATGGAATTATTTTCTAAAATATTTAACTATATTTGGTGATGATTGTCAAATTCACAATTGTAGCATCCTAAATTTTTTGCAGGACATTAATCAACTTTAAGAAATAGTATAACAGGATGAAAATTAAAAAACGAACCTTCTTGGAACCAAGCTCAAAGGGCCATAAAACTGCAAACCATCAATACTACTAACGTATCTGTATCTCGAAGAGATGAGATAAAAGGACCTACTTGTACCAAAATATTTTAGCAGCTCTTTTTGTCATGGCAAAGACTTGGAAATTGAGGGATTGTCCAATACTTGGGAAATGGATGAACAAGTTGTGGTATTATGGTTGTAATAGAATAAGGTTGTGACATAGAGAATGTTAAATAGGATGAGTTCAGAAAAATCTAGAAAGACTAATATGAACTGATGCAAAATGAAGTGAGCATAACTAGGACAACAATGAATTTAACAACAGAAAGATTACACAATGATAAAACTATAAAGGACTTACACGATTATCAGCAAAGCAAGTCTCCAAGATAACCTCAAGGCATTCATGAAGAAAATGCTACTGAAATGTTGGCATTTGAGTGCAAATGAAAACATGCCATCTCCCACTTTATATCCTTCATGACATGGGCAATATGGAAATATGTATTACATGAAAGTATGGATATAATCATATCAGACTATTACTCACTACCTCTAAGAGGGTATTGAGGGAGAAGACCTGAATTTAAAAATGTCAAAACATTTGTCGAACACTGTTTCTACATGTAGCTAAAAAAACATTTAAAATATATTTAAAAAGATGAAACAGAAAATTTTTCAAATGAATCATCCTTTATAACCCTTTTCTCCAAATAAATTTCTTTCTTATGACCAAGAATGCTAGGGATAGTGTGTATATGTGTTCAGATAGCCTCTTAGTATTCATCTAGTAATGTTTAAGCATATTCATCATAGTTTCATTCTCCTTTCCTTTCATACTTGTTAAAAATCTTGAAATAATAGGAAACAGTGAAAAGAATATTATTCCTAAGCCTCCAGAGGTGAATCAGTCCAATCGAAGGTTGAAATGACAAGCACATCAGTCAATGATATAAACCAGCTGCCAGGCTTCTTTATATGCAAAGCATTCAGTGAGATATCAAAACGTGGAAAATATAATACTCCTCCCCACATTTCTTGTTGAATTAATGCCCAGGTGAGTTCTTCTGAAATGCTGCAGTTGTATCTTAGCAAAAACAAGGAGCAGTAAAGCATCATACTTATTAGGACCCAATTTGCCACAGCATCAGTCAAGTGCTTCTGTCTCTCCCAGTGGTGATGGGGAGGGTAGACTAGGGATAGAGAAACTTAAATTAAATTCATAGTGCAGGGCACATTTAGAATTCAATATTGACAGCTCTAATTACACATACCTTTCCATCACAAGTTCATTAAGTGAAAGGAAAGGATTGGAAACAGCACTACCAACTTCTCAAAAAAAAATATATATATATATATATATATGCCATCCCCAGTAGTTTGCCTCTTCTCTCACTACATAGCAAGCCCTTGAATTTCAAGCTTTCACTGTGAGTGCATGTGTGGGTGTAAGGAAGGGCGGTGGGGTTTAAATCACATACACATCTAAGAATCATGTCATATTCAGAAATAACATTTGGAATGTGATCAGCCCAGGATGTCAGATTCAGATAACTACCACTGTCTATCTGAATTGCCACCAGTTATCCACACTAAAAAACCCATTACCCTCTTGTGTCCTATGCATGTCTAAATTATAATTGCCAACAAAATTATTAATTACACTAAGCCATATCATGTCATTTTTGCTTTGAAAACTGGAGCAAGATACCTTGGAAACAGGATTTCTTTCCTCTTTTTGAGAATAGAAAAATCTGGACATGTCAATATTGCCTTCTCTGAATAGAGCATTTTACCCTTAAAAAAAGATTGTTTATATTATTACCAATAAATCATAACATGGTCCTTTGCCTGGGAATGAGGAATCACAGAGAACTGAGATAAAGTTAGGATGTTAGATTCTATTTACTGTGCACTGACTACAGTGAGTTTAGATAGCAGAAATGGAGGGAATATATACACATACACATATGTGTATATGTGTGATGTATATATATGTGTGTCTGTTTGTATGTGCATATACAAGAAGAGTAAATGTTTTCTTCTTGGCAATTACCATGTGACATTTGTCAGGAACAGAGTAGCAAAAGGGTTTTGCAAAATTCCACAATATTTCCACGAAAGTGGACAGCATTTTTAAGAGAAGAAAGAAAATATTCATAGTTTTAATTAACATGGAAATCAGCTTGTCAAGTTTTGAGGCTCTCTCTCTTAAAGAGGAGAAACATTTTCTGTGACAAATAGCTTTTTTTTCCCTTCTTTATGTCAGACACTCAATTACAGCAAGTTGGCAAGTTAGGTACATAGGGAGAAGTGAACTTGCTGAGATCAGAGTGAACCATTAACTGAAATACTGCTACTCATTATCACAGACAAGTTCTTTGAAATCTCAGGGCCTCTTTTTATTTCTAAAATGAAGCGTTTTATCTTTTCTGTTTTCCCCAATGTATTAATGTACCCACTTAAAACAATTAACTTACATTTAAGCATATAACTCATTTAAAATTATTTAAATATAGCACATATATTTATATGATGTAAATTAAATCCAAAGTGAGTTTTTTTCTAAAAGTGATTTTGCCAAGTCTTTTTTGCCATATGTTGTAACATTTTAGTTAAATATTACATGTATATGTTATGCATATCTACAGATGGGAAGCAATTTCAAGAGAAATAATTTTCTATGAATGAGTGATACAGATACTGAGAGACAAATACAGCTCTGAACAGAAAGAGGCAGAGAAAGACAAGATAGAATGGCACAGGGGATAGAACACGAGTATCCCCAGAGTCAGGATGACCTGAATGCAAGTCTAACATCTGAAACATACTATCTTGACCCTGATCAAGTTACTTCATCACTTAGTGCCTCCAGAGAACTCTCTAAT
>NC_058132.1:585767850-585777288 GCF_016433145.1 Gracilinanus agilis | reverse complement strand
CTCTCCCTCCCAATCACAATCTCTCATCTCTCTCCCTCCTTCCCTCTTTCTCTTTTTTCTCTCCCTCCCTTCCTCCCTCTCTCTCTTTTCTCTCTCTCCCCCACCTCTCTCTATATATACATACGTACATATGAGTATATGTATCTGTACAGTGTGATATATGTTATATATGTTATTTCTATATATGTATATATATTTATATAGAAAGAAGAATAGATAGATAGATAGATAGATAGATAGATAGATAGATAGATAGATAGGAAGACAGATTTTCCAGATGAGTTCAAGAAGTACCCTATGTCCACTATTAGCTCTGCTTAGAACATTTTTCAATAAGCAAAAATTTATTTTGGTCCAGGAACAGGAAAATCCGTAATCACCATTCTTTATAGCCAGGAAGCAAGATATCCAACACAAAGCTATTGTTCGCATTTAAGATATGTTTTGGAAGGCCATTGCAAGTCTTGACAATGAATAGGAATCCAAGAGACATCTGTAAGGTATCCCAAAAATCTTAGTGCTATTTTGCACTAAGACTTTTGGGACATCCTATATACTGAAAAGATGATCAAAATCAGCTCTATCACAACTAGTGTTTATGGGGTAAATTTAAGGAGATCATTAAATTTTTATGGTTCTCAGTTTCTTTACAAGAAGATTCAAGTAAATGATCTTTAAGGTTTCTTCCAACTTTAAGATTCTATGAATTAGCAATATTTATAGAGTGCTTACAATGCAGTCGTTCAGAATTTTGCTAAGTCAGGCAGAATGTGACTTCTTTCTCCAAAGGAAATCACATCTAGTACATGAGTTAAGGCTAGCCTACATTTGAAAAAAAAACAGCAAATATACAAACCACTATATTAACATGCCATGAAAGTTAAATCTAAACAGCTAATTAAATATATAATTATTGACCCTTATATGAATATAAATATATAAATTCCCTTAAATTAAAAAACCCTTATATGAATGCATATAGATAGCAACCCTTCGGAACATGTGTAATAACTAAAAATATTTTTCTTCTAAAACATTTTCTCAGTGTTTTGTTTTTCCTATATACTGAAATGTTTTATGTTAAAATATAAAATACATACTATTATATGATAAGTTCTATATTATGTGACATAGATCCTAGTGCAGGAGGAATTCAAAGGAGAAAGTAACTGGTAAGGGCTGAAAATAAGATAAAAAGGAGAGAGTCCTTGAATTTGTCATTGAAGAATGGGTAGGATTTTGATGGGCAAAAGGCTTGACAAACAGCATGAGAAATCATGCAGGAAAAAAAAGTACAGGAGATACCTCTCCTTCAGCCTCTACCTGAAAAAAAAAACCCACACAATTAGGGACATATGAAAGCAAATATGTAAAATTCTTTTGCAAAAAAAAATCCAACCTAATAGCTTTCTAAAACTTTTCAACTTGTATTAGCTCACCAGCAAAATAAATTAATAAAGAAAAGAGTGCAGGATTTATCCTTGAGCTTTCAAAAATGAATGTTTTTGTAGATTCCTCACTGCCATATGATGAATTCCTATGTGTAAAAAGTTCATTTACCCACTGTGACTCTTAAACTCAAAGCAGTTACCACCCTGATTGGTTCTGAAGATTGTCAGAATCTTTACTTCATCTCCTTCAATTTCCTGTGGTCCCCTCTCCAGATATGATTCATTATTGAACACAGACTCTCAACAGGTGTGTTAATGCTCAAGAATGGTAAAACCAATTCAATCGAGAATGTCTGGTATTTGGGCAAAGGATGTTATTTTTTTATTAGAAGCTTATTTTTTTATTCATCTTTTAGGATTCCACATATCATTCTCCTGCCTGCCTTGCTATTACCTATTAGTCACAGAGGAGCTGATAAGAATCATTCCAAGATCCATGGCATTTACTTGGCAGGTAATTCTACTTGTTTGTTTCTAAGTTCTTCCTCCATGGCAGTAAACAGCTAAAAGTGAAAGGGTGAAAATTAAAAAATAAAATTCTCATGTGTTGAAATCATTTGCAAATAGCATCATTATTCATTTTACAGGACAAGAATAAGGCAATAAAAATAGGCCCAAATCCAAGATCCTTTTTTTTTTTTCACTTGCTAATCCATAGTGCTACAACAACATTATGAGGCACACTGCATTCTTTGATCAATTCACCCCACATGGGACATGAGCCATTAGTGAATTAACATTCCAGCTACTGAGGCATCTTCTTAGTAATTAATACTTCCTAGAGGTGGTGCATTAAGTGAACATGAATAAATTGTCAGGTATCCTGGTTAATGATTGGAAAATTAATCTATCTCTTCCATTTCCCAAGAGTAGCAGCAATAATAATATTGATAATACTAATAACAACTCCCCTAAGTCATCATGCAAGCGATGGGATTGGGTAAAAATAATAATAAGATACTCATCAGGTGATATATATATATCCATATATATCCATAAATATTATATATAACTTCATTCACTGACAGAATATTGTGAAAGCCTAGCAAAAAACCTGAGACACCAATAGGGCTCTGGTGATAATAATTGTTTAGTTACAACCCAGGCAGGTGTGATATAACTAAAACTACACACTTTTTACAGTTTTTTTTTCTAATTAATGGATATTTTCCCCTTCATCCTATAGTCTCTCTCACATATACTATCTGACTAATCTTGGACAAGTCATATAATCTTTGTCTGCCTTGGTTTCCTCATCTGAAAAATGGAGATAATAATAGCCATCTTGTATGCTCACAATGCATTCCCTCTTTATTTCAATGTCACAAAAGTACTATTTTTATTTTTATTAGTTTTCACAAATTTTAATGTTTTCTAACATTTTGCAATCTATGGTCTCTCTCTGTCCCACTCCCTCCCTTCCCTAACCCCTCCCCAAATTTCAGGTCATATGATATAGGTTATACAGGTGCTATCAATAAATGTTTCCATGTGCATCACATTGCAAGAGAAGACACATATTGCTTATATAAGGAAAAGAAAAACTCGTGAAGGAAGAGAAAGTGAAAAATGACTTGCTCTACTTTGCATTCAATCTCTATCAAATTTCTATGGTGGTGGATAGCTGTTTTTAGCATGAATCTTTTGGCATGGTCTTAGATCCTTGCATTACTGATCAAAGTTGTTATTCACAATTAATCATCATATATTATTGTTGCTGCTGTGTATGACATGCTCCTGGTTCCATTCACTTCATTTTGTATCACTTCAAATAAGTCCGTTCCAGGGTTTATTTTCTGATTGTCCTAGTCATCATTTCTTATGGCACAATAGTATTCGATTACAATCATATATCTCTGCTTGTTCAACTATTCCCCAAGTGATATATATCTCTTTAGTTTCCAATTCTTTGCCATCAAAAAAAAAAAGCTTCAAGAAATATTTTGTACAAGTAGATCCTTTTCTCCTTTCTCTAATCTTTTTGGGATACAGACCTAGTAGTGATATTGCTGAGTTAAAATGTTTATACAGTTTTATGGTCCTTGGAGCATGCTTCCAAATTGCTCTCCAGAATGGTTGTACTTGTTCATAGCTCTACCAACAGTGTATCCATCAGTATTCTGGTTTTTCCACATTTCCTCCAACATTTATCATTTCCTTCTCTTTTTCATAGTCTGATAGGTGTGAGGTGGCATATCAGAATTGTTTTAACTTGTATTTCTTTAATTAATAGTAAACTGGATCATTTTTTCATATAACTAAATATAGCTTTTATTTGTTTATATGAAAGTTACCAGTTTATATCCTTTGATAATTTATCACTTGAGGATTGATTTGTATTCTTTCGAATTTGACTTACTTGTCTGTATACATGAGAAATGCAATCTTTGCCAGAAATACTTGCTATGAATATTTTTCCCTCAATTTGTTGTTTGCCTTCTAATCTTTTTTTATTATTATTATTTTTTTTATTTTAAACCCTTAACTTCTGTGTATTGACTTATAGGTGGAAGAGTGGTAAGGGTAGGCAATGGGGGTCAAGTGACTTGCCCAGGGTCACACAGCTGGGAAGTGTCTGAGGCCGGATTTGAACCTAGGACCTCCCGTCTCTAGGCCTGGCTCTCAATCCACTGAGCTACCCAGCTGCTCCTTGCCTTCTAATCTTGATTGGGTTTGTTTTGCTTCTGAATAAAAAACTTTTAAAGTTAATGTAGTCAAAGTTATCTATTTTACATCTAATAATGTTGTCTGTGTTTTGTTTGGTTCTAAATTCTTCCCTTATCCATAGATCTGACAGGTAAGTTATTTTCTGCTCATCTAATTTGTTTATGGTATCCCTCATTTAAAAAAAAAATCATGTATCCTTTTTTATTTATCTTTCTCATATGGTGTGAGGTGTTTGTGCCTAGTTTCTGGATACTGTTTTCTAGTTTTCCCAGAATTTTTTTCAGATAGGGCATTCTTCCTCCAACATATTGGATCTTGCCACTTTAGAATTCATAGTATAGATAACTCAAAGTATAATACACAGAGGATAAGTATAGGATGTGTGCATGTACATATGTATATATATATATTATATATAATATATTTACCAACAAACAACTTCACAACAGAAACAGTATAAAGGATAACACCAAAGAGATGTATGAACAGAAAAGAAACTGGAATAGTTCTGCAACAAGTCATAGATAATGGATGGATAGCCAGTGTATTCCATTGGTCAAAAGTTATAAAGAAAAGTCTCTAGTAAATATGAAAGAGAATTTGTAGGAATATGAAAGAGAATTTGTAGGAATTGGCAAGCATCTTATGGAAAGAGGTATGGACATCTCCTTTAATTATCTCTCATGGTACCATTGTATTCCGTCCTATTCCTAGACTATAACTTGTTTTTCCATTGCCCAGTTTCTGGGAATCCTGTATATTTTAAATTGAGGTGTTTGTGTGGGGTGCTCTTAACTGGGCCTCACACATTCCAAAGGCCATTGATACATTTTCGAGGAAATATGAACTTGGATTAGGAAGAGTGACATCTTTGTTTTTACAATATATACTTTGGCTCAAATAAAGAATTTTTTCTACTTGCAAGTAGAAACCCATGGGCTTCAAAAGCCTGGAGCCCCGAAAGGGTCCCAGGATGCAATAAAGGGAAGAACCTCTACTCTTAGACATCTCTTGGATCCTTTCCAGCATGAAGTAGGCAGTTTTTGCCTTGGTATTCATAGGATTCTCTGTGAGCTAGACCTCTGGTGGTGAAGGCAAATCATCTCTTCCTGGGTTTCCTCAGCTCCTCTCCCTCAAAATTTAATGGAAGAGACCGTGGAAATCATCTAATTCTGCCCCTTTATTATTCAGAAAAAGAAACTGAGACTATAATTGGGGCAAGAACTTGGCCATCCAAGGTTACAATTAGTAGAAGAACCTTCCCTGGCTTTGAGTCCAAAGACTTTAAACTCTTAAAACAGTTGTGTTTTCATTTCAAATGTAGTCTGAACCCTCTACACATATACAACCCCCTGGCTCTGCCTTTCCCCTCTTTCTCAGGTACTTTCATCTCTTCCAACTATGATAAGTGGGAAAAAATAAGGAGTGATTCACTTTTAAATATAGCAATAGCTACTTGGATAGACACCTGTGATGATCCTAGTATGGTATCTCTGCCTTCCTTTGCCTAAATCATGGCTTTTTCCTTCCTGCCTACCCCCATTCCTTGGAGGAATTGTGCTTTACTCAAAGTCCTTTTTTATAACCTTTACCTTCTGTTTTAGAATCAATTCTATTGATTTTAAGGCAGAAAAACAGTAAGGTCTAGGCAATGAGAGTTAAGTGACTTGCCTAGGGTTACACAGCTAGGAACTGTCTAAGGTCAGATTTGAACCCAAGACTTCCTATGCCTAGACTTGACTCTTAATCTATTGAACCATTGAGCTGCCCCAACTCAAAGTTATTTGTATATTAAAGGCTTCCCTAAATTTACTATATGGGAGTTGATTATTGTATTCAAAGATTCCCTTCATCATCCCAACTCAGTTATCAGTGAAGATGGGACTCTTGCCTCAATATTGAGCTTCATCATGTATCTATATCCACAATCAATTGTTATGTTCTCTGCTGCTACTCATCCCTGGAAAATTAGATTTTGTATCCTAATATGTTTCGTATGGACTAAGTACTGAATCCAGAGAGAGATGCTGCAGGCTGATATCCAATAAAAAAGCTACTAGATTCTGGGAAGGATGAGGATGTAGGGATGGGAAAAGAGATGCCCCTCTTTCCTCAAGGCTTTATGAACAGTCCTGCATCAGTTTTCAGTAATTCCTTAATCAAGTAGCAGTTAGACATTTTTATTGATGGGACCTTTGTAGAATACTGGCTCTTCATCATACAGCAGTTGTCAGGCCTATAGAAATTGGGGCCAGAAGAACTTCTTGAATGTGCTACTATTACCTGGAATGTTGGTGCATCACCTCAGGATGTCCAGGATTACTTTCTTCCTTTGCTGATGCCTCTTTGAGGAACAATATTTTCAAAAGATTTAAACCTAATGGAGTATTCCTGCAAAAGTTCATGACCACAAGGAGAAACTCATTCATCATTACTTACTATGTGTCGCTATCATAAAACAAGTTTAGAGCAGGCATCAGATTTTAGAAGACACCTGCAGATTTTCCTGAAATCTGAAAGAAGGCATTGGGAATCAGCAGAGTAACCTCTCACCCTCATACTGAGGCAATGTAGTAGTCATATCTAGCCCAGTGAAAGGTAGGTCACTCACAGTAAAGGAAACAGAACATATTTGTAATGGTGTCATTTTGTACTAAGAATGTGTGTTATAGCTACAATGAATGCTTGGTTATTTTTTAAACTATACATATTTATTAAAATAGCACTATTTTAATTGGCAATATTTTCTTTTTTTCCCCGGCTGTCATTCTCTCCTGATTAACTATAAAATGTTACTTGACTACAATTAGAAATAGAGAAATACTATTTCATCCAATTCTTTCAGTTTAATTTATCTTTCCATGCTGTTAGGTCAATTTGCTGTTTTCAGTGCTGTAATATATTATAAGAGTTTATGTAGCGGAACTTGCTTAATACCAAATACTATATTTCAAAGAAGCTAATTGAAAACTTCTTTAGCCTAGGATTCCAATGCTTGATTGTCAGCTAAAACTGGTTAAATTTGCACATTCATGAAAAAGCAAGCATACCTGACTTCATGCTGATTTTACAAAAAGGGAGCTGGATCATATTTTTCAGAAGCTTTGTCTTTTCATGACAAGGAGAAGGTCCAAAAAGCAGAAGGTAGTGTTTTTCTCTGACTAGCTGGGGATATTTTGTGTTTGCAAATGATTCCCTGGAGCAATAGGTAAGTCAATCAGTATCCATGACGCTTCACATATGGCCTGCTTTACATTCTAGCACACTGTAATTGGTAATTGGCTACATATCCCAATGTGGGGAGGAGAGTAATGGAGGTGGTTATACGTGTGCATGTTGTAAGATGGAGCAAGGAAAGTGAGGATGGGGATGAAGCTGAGAAACACACTACCTTGAGAATGAAGGAAGTTTCTGAATTCATATAACTCAAAGGAATCCACTAACAGTAAAGGCTAGGAGAAGAGGTGTTTGTCAGCAACTGAAACTGATAGACCTGTACAAGGATGTCCATTTTCAATCACCTTCACTACAGGTGTGTGTGTGTGTGTGTGTGTGTGTGTGTGTGTGTGTGTGTGTATGGTGCATCTTGACATTGATAAAGCAAGGAAAGTCATAATTTTCAAGGAAAGAGATGGAGACAGAGCAATGACCCCCTTCTTTCTGTTTCTCTGAAATCTGGGAAATCTTTCTGCCTTGCAATATGTACTAGAACCAAAGACATTCTTGTATATTTCCATTTTCTTGTAGCATGCTCTTTGCTCTCTATTTACATCTGGAATCAAGTCTACTATCAATTCTGAACTCTACCTCTTCCTTGAACTTTTCTGATTCTACCAACCACCAATTATTTTTTCATCTCAAAATGGTTTGTGTTTATAATTTTATGTACCAATCTATTATGACTTCTTTTTTATGCTTTCTCTCTAATATAAAACCATTTATGCAAAAGTAGGAATTATGTTTTATTATAATATACCCCTGTGTATAAAACAGTGTCCTGCCCACAGTAGGTGTTTGATAAATATTTTTTGAAATAAAATAATCTCAGAAAAAATTGAAGTAGGTAAAATTGTCTTTGAAATAATTTGTTTGCCTTTCATACTTCTCTACCATCATATTTCCTTCTCCTCTAGCTCCTTGAGACCCAGTCCTCTCCACTTTTCAACCCTTTGTCAACACTGGATAATATTATTTACATTTTCCCTTTTTCTCCTTACCTCAATTGAAATTTAATGTACCATTCCTTCAAAAGCTTTTCATGTGACTAAAGTCATTGAACACCTGATTAAAATTAAGGCATCATTGGATTAAAATGGATTAACAAAACATGCCTCCCAACAAAAGCAAACCCCAATCTGTAGGGCTTCCTTTTATATTGTGCATATTCACAACATATAAGCCAAATTACCTAATGTACTGCAGGATTTATGCAAGATCTCTTGCATTTGCAAATCACCCTAGGCAATCCTGGCAGTTAGGAGAATGGAACTTTGGCCCAGCAGGTGCCAGTCCCAAGACCTGGCAGTTTGAGCTGAGACTATAAATACCCCTACAGAACCAACCTGGAGGTTCTGATTTCCTTGACCTCACCCAGACACCCAGCTACCCCTGGATTTCCCTTGGGGACCCCGAGTTGAGGGAGGTGGATCGTGGGTAGGAAATTAGGTTAGGTCAGCCTAGCAACAGGGACATCCCCAAATCAATTCATCAAGTTCATCTGTCTAGCTGGTGGTCCATACAATATCAGGGCAGTGGGAATTATCTCTGGCTGAGGGGCTGGTTCCCTCAGCCTGATCTTACCTTCTAGGTCCATTGCCAACACTGGCCAGTCACCCTTAGAAACAGCTTCTCCAGACCCTAAACCCTCTTTCCTCAGTTTTCCCTTCTGTGTTTAAATAAACCCATAGCCTGAAACTGCGAGCTTCAATAGTTATTTATAACATCATCCTGGGCTAAGGGGCTGAGGAGAGGGAGAATAGCAACCACGTGACTCCAAAGGAAGTACTGGCCAGGCATCCATTTTATTCAGGAAGTGTGTGAGCTTCACTTCCTGTTGAGTGCTGCTTTCATTCCAGCAGGGAGGGGCTCCTCACTCTCCACCTTAAAGGAGCCTACAGATAGCAGGGAGACTGCCTGGGCATCGCAGCTCAGGCTACACATCCTTGGCAATCTCATATCACCAGCTAGTAGTTATAAGCTCCCTGGCCAGGTGACTCACTGGTACACCAGTTCCCTGTTATCAGCCACATTACCCCCTTATTACACTAACTAACTAATTAACTAACTAACTAACTATATATATATACACATGTATATATAT
>NC_058132.1:585747486-585764867 GCF_016433145.1 Gracilinanus agilis | reverse complement strand
ATATATATATATATATATATATATATATATTTTCCCATAGTAGAAAACTATCTTCTTTCCAGGTAGGCATGGTATCAAATTTTGCCATAAGAAAGGTAGAGGCTAACAACCATTCAGTCTTCCTTCTATACAAACATTCATTTCTGGTGGTGTATTATCATGGTGTATTATCCTTCTCTTATAATGTTAAACTCCTTGTTAGTATTTTATTTAAAATGTTGCATCTCTCTTCATTAAGGAGATTGATCTATATTTTTCTTTCTCTGTTTTAGCTTTTCCTGGTTTAGGTATCAGAACCATATTTGTGTAACAGAAAAAATTTTGAAGGATTTCTTTAATCCACTTTCCTATCCTTTTTCATTTTATGGATGAGTTCATCCCATTCACATGTATGATTACTAGTTATGTGTTTCCCTTAACTGTATTTTCCTCCTATTTATTCTTCTCTCTGTCCTTTAAAACTTTCCCTGTTTTCCAGATGTTTGCATGTAATCCTGACTTTAGTTCACCACTATTTGAATTGTTTCCTTCTGGATGCCTGTAATACTTTTTCCTTGGACTAAGAGTTCTGAAATTTGAAAGTAATAGACTTTCAGTATTTTGTTTTGGGAGCTCTTTCAGGTGGTGATCAGTGGATTATTTAAATTTCCATTCCCCACTTTGTTTGAGTATATCAAGGCAGATTTTCTTGATGATTTTTTGTAATATTGTGTCCAGGGTCTTATTTTTTTTATCATGGCTTTCAGGTATGTCAATTATCTTTTAGATTCATTTCCCATGTCAGTAGTTTTACACATGATATGTATTAGAATTTCATCTATTTTTTCATTCTTTTAATTTTATCTTATTGTTTCCTGGTGTTTTATAGATTTGTCTAATTCTAATTTTAGGAAGTTATTTTTCCTTGAGTTTTTGTGTTTCCTTTTCCGTTTGACCAGTCCTACTCTTTTTTTTTTTAATTTTTAAAATTTTGAATATTTTCCCATAGTTATATGTTTCATGTCCTTTCCCTCTCCCAAAACCCCCCATGAGCCCCCTGTAGCTGTTGCATAATTCCACTGAGCTTTACATGTATCATTGACTAAGACCTACTTCCATATTGAGAGTTGGACTAGAGTTATATCTTAGCTTCTACATCCCCAATAATATCCCCATCAGCCCATGTGTTCAAGCAGTTGTTTTTCTTCTGTGTTTCTCTTCCCACAGTTCTTTCTCTGAATTTGGCAAGTTTTCTTTCTCATAAGTCCCTCATCTGGTTCCTTGCTCTGGTCCCTTGCATTACTGCTAGTAGAGAAGTCCGTTATGTTCAATAGCACCACAGTACCTCAATCAGCCCCTGTATACAATGTTCTCTTGGATCTGCTCCTTTCACCCTGCATCAATTCCTGGAGATCATTCCAGTTCACATGGAATTCCTCTATTTCATTATTCCTTTGAGCACAATAGTATTCCATCACCAACAGATCCACAATTTGTTCAGCCATTCCCAAATTTTTGCCACCACAAATAGCGTGGCTATAAATATTTTTGTACAAGCCTTTTTCCTTATTATCTATTTGGGGTATAAACCAAGCAGAGCTATGGCTAGATCAAAAGGCAGATAGTCTTTTAAAGCCCTTTGGGCATAGTTACAAATTGCCATCCAGAATGGTTGGATCAATTCACAACTCCACCAGCAATGTATCAAAGTCCTAATTTTGCCACATCGCCTCCAACATTCACCACTTTCCTTTGCTGTCATGTTAGCCAATCTGCTTGGTGTGAGGTGGTACCTCAGAGTTGTTTTGATTTGCATTTTTCTACTATGGGAGAGATTAGGTTTAGATCAACATCTCAAACCCTACACCAAATAAATTCAGAATGGGTGAATGTCTTGAATATAAAGAAGGAAATTATAAGTAAATTAGGTGAACACAGAAGAGTATACTTGTCAGATCTCTGGGAAAAAATATTTTAAAACCAGAGTTAGAAAAAATTACAAAATGTACAATAAATAATGTTGATCACATTAAATTAAGAAGTTTTTGTACAAACAAAACTAAATGCAACCAAAATTAGAAGGTAATCAACAAATTGGAAAAAATATTTATAACAAAAAACTCTGTCAAAGATCTAATTACTCAAATATCTAACGAGTTAAATCAATTGTACAAAATATCAAGCCATTCCCCACTTGATAAATGGGCAAAGGACATGAAGAGGCAATTTTCAGATAAAGAGTTGTTTTCTTGAGGGTTTTTCTTTCTTGGCCTCTATTTCCACTTGGCCTTTTTTATTCCTTAGAGAGTTGTTTCCTTCAGTGAACTTTTGTGGCTCCACTTCCTTTTGTCCTATCTAGTTTTGGGCAAGTTGGTTTCTTTGGTGAATTTTCTCCCCATCTATTGTATTTTCCTATCAATTCTCTTATTATTTTTTCCTTTATTTTCCAGATGTTCTTTTGGGACCTGATATTCTTCTACACTTTCCTTTGAGGTCCCACATTTTTCCTTTTTGGCATTGTTCTCCTTTTCTGAGTTCATATTTTGATCTTCCCTGTCTCTAAAGTAACTTGTACTAAAGATGTAATGGGCAAAAGGGGGTTTTGGTTATGTGGATATTAAAAGGTTTGGTCACCTGGGAATTGAATAATTATCTACCCCCAAATTAAAGAATAACTTCAAGTTAAAATGACTTTTATGGAAGTTTTTTTTTTTTTACAAATGAGAAGAAGATAAAATAAAGAAAACGAGAGAGTATGGGATAAATAATCTAACACAATAAGTAATTTGCTCCAGCCTCCTTGTTCAACTCATGCAGATCTAATTAGTCCTCAGTCAATGTGGCCTCAGCCTTGAGCCCAAGGCGGGAGGGCCCTGGAGGGCTGGAGAGGAATGAAGCAGGAGCTTCAGTCACAGAATCTCTTTTTAAAGAGTAGTTCCTTTAGAGAAGTCCAGGAAGATTTAGTCTTTACATTCACCATGTATAATTCTAAGGGAAAGATTTAAGAACAGTCTCACCAAGGTCTCAGGGTCCCAGGTCCAGCACTCCTCCAGGTCCAAGACACAAACAAAGTAAGGTTTTTGGTTATTTTTTGTTTGTTGGTTTGCTTTTGTCTTTTGCTCATTTTTCTAGTTATTCCCACCCCCAACCCCCATTCCCTTAGAAGTTCTCTCTTCCTCAGGAAGAGATAACACCACTCCAAACTTGCAGAATAATCTCTGGTACTTGGGGTAAGCCCAGCTTCCTTTATTTCCCATGGTAGGTCTGTCAATGGAGTGGCCTTGCTGGCTTGCTCTGGGAAAGCTTGCATCAGCTTGATTCAGCACATTGTTACCCATTCCCTTGTTGTTTCATGAGACAGGGTAGTCCCCATTCTCCTGGTTCCCTGACCTTGTGAGCTGTCTTAGGCTAGGCAGGTCCCCTGATCTGCACTTTATTTATTCAAGCTCTCTCCTGCCTTATGGAAGTGCATATTTTCATTTACTTCACTCATCCTTCTGCCCCCTGCTTTGCTACCTTGCTCCCTCAGGTGCTCTGCTTCCACATAAGAGAGAATAGGTTTCCTGATGGCTCTGCCTTTTACCCCTTTAGAGTGTCTTAGGCTTGGCTGGCCCCCTTCTCTGCTGCTTTGCTGCCTCAGGTGCTTTGCTGCCACATAGGATTGTTTTTGTTCCTGCCTCTGCCTTCATTGTCCAGTTAAGTTATTTAGAATGAACTGATCCATGCTTTGTCATTTTCATGCTCTAGGCTCTGTTGCCTCTAACACTCTACCTAGCATTTAAAATAATGAAAAAAAGAGAAAGAAAAGAAAAACTTACTGGGTCTTACTTGATAATGTAGTGTATAATTTTATATTATTGGTAAAAAATGTCTTGAATGTAGAGTACAGGGGTGTGGGAATTATCATTTACATTTAGCTAATATAGAGAGATTTTTAGGCCCGAGATAGCATTTCCATTTAATCGAAATAGTTCATCATCAGAAATAATACCTAGTAGTTGTCATAAAGTGTGATAATTTTGAATATGGAGGATTAGATAAAGGGCCTACCACTAAGAGTAGACAATTGACCTGAACATATTCTTTTACTTTAAATTCAAAGAGACTAATTGAATTAGCTTGAGAATGGAGAAAAAAATTCTCAAGGTTTCATAGATAGACTAAAATAACATATCAGATTGCTTGTTTCTATTATTTCCAAATTGGAAAAGTCCAATATCCACTCCACTATGAAATCTGATTGTCCTTTGAACATATAGTATACTTTTTTGCCCAAGGATGATATGCAACAATTACTTAAGAAATTAATGAGACAATAGAGTCTAAGAACTGGTCCCTATGTTGAAGCTACTAAAAAGAACTTGACTTGTAAAAGTTCATTCTACAGTGGAATTCTAGCACCCAGTATAAATGTGATATTTTGGCCATAAATATAGAAATACTTTTACAGGGAATCTCTTTACCTTGAGCAATATAATAAGACTTGTTATCGCTGGTGGTTTAACAAAAATTCCCTTGAAAATTCTTTAGTTCACTTTAATTCTGATCAGCTATCTTACAGATATTTTATATTATTCTTTAAAGTAGTAGTAAAGATTCTACCTGTGTATCCTCAATTTAAAGAACTTTTTCAAATGGTTGGCAGCCTGATTAATCTGTCCCTATCTTCAACCCATTTATAGGCTGATGTTATTTAACTGAGAAATGTTTCCAAAGTACTTTGAGGATAATTTTTCACACTTTTGTGGTTAATTATCTCAGTTTTCTAAAGCAGATCTATGACTGGCAGTTGCAAATACATCATTTCACCTGGCTAGATTTCAGGTAGTATTCCTGAAGATTCTGGGGGCATATTATATTTTATTCTGAAAAAAAATTCTATGAAATTTATAGTGAAGAGGTTTTTTTTAAACTGTTAATTATTTTATCAATTCATTTTTAAGGATCATACAACTAATTAGAAATTTTAATGACTCATCATAAATTAACATATATTCCACTCTAGCCTTCTTAGCTTCACAAATTTCAAGACTTTTAAAATGGACTCTATTATATATGGCATTCACAATAGCAATTCCAGGTGCATATGAAGATAAAGGTGACTAATTAGTTGGTGCCCATTCTAAAGGAAGTAATTAGGTATCATTAGACTATATTTTTCTTTTTTTATAAAATAGAGAATGCTTTCATGTGGAATTTATATAGTACTTTGTCTTTGTAGAAAGAGTATCAAAATTCATTCATTCATTCGAAAGAGAAAAATTAAATGCCATTTTTGAGATCTATCTTCCTGAAAACATGGCCAGGAGCAATTTAAGTTAAAATGTGTCAGCTTCATGAAGGAAGAAAATTTGATCCTAGTGATCAGTTTTTGTCTTTATTGCTATATTTTACATTCAAAGATGTCAGTGCTCAAAGTGATTGCTTCTGTGTAAGGAAGTGTGATTGAACAGAGCTGTCCTTGGCCAACCATCCTGTCATCATCATCAAAAAAACACATTCATATCTTATTTTATTAGGCAATCAAGACAAAAAGACCTAGACTCTGCTTTCAAGGATGATATCCATAGAGTAACACAGGTAGTAATTACAATACCAGAATCAAGATTTGAACTGAGGTCCATCAACTCAAGAAGGAATGTTGTTTTCACTCTACCATACTGTCTTTTTTTTTCTGACAGGCTTTTTCATCAACCAGAGACCCATATTAAGGGGCACATCCAACTATGCAAACTAATAATCCAAGTTGCTATCTTCATGGCCCAGAAATAAAAAAAATAGATTTAGTTTCAGGGATCTGAGTTTAAACTGTAGAGCCACAACAAAAAGTTATGGGACGTTAGGCAATATATTTAATTGTACTGACGTTTATTCTTTTACCCATTAAAGAAGGTAGTTGGACTAGATAACCTTGATTTTCCCTTCTTAATTTTTCTCCTTATTAGTTGACATCTAAAATAGTATAATAGATTACTAATAGTAGCATCCTGATTCTGGCTTTTGAGACCCAGTCTTTTCTTCAGCTAGTCTTCGCTGTATGTTGTTGCTATTATTTTATTAGGCAAATCAGATTTATATTGTCATTTTTTCCTCTGTTTTCCTTAATGTTTATAGTGCTTTAGTTTAGATTTCCAAGACAAAAGGAAAATATTTTGTCACTCAACTGGTTCATCATTTCCCTTGAAAAAATTGAACATTCATAGATATTTAACTGTCTTAGAAATCCAAATTCTATTTTAAATATCATATCTTTATCCAGTTCTTCATTTCCCAAGTCACTTTTTTTCTAAATTATATCCCTTACATTAACAACAATGATGAAAATATCTTCCAGGCCCTCAAGATATTAAGTTATTTTTGCACTGCTAAATAAATCCAAGCAATGATTTCTTTCTTTCTCCTAGTGGTATCTTTAATCTTCACGCAACTCTTTAGAAGTAGATAATGACTGGAAAATTCTTGGGTTTCTATCCATCAAGTTTTAGATTCATGTTCTGAGAAGATAGTAGAAAAGAGATGTTTGTGTTAAATCCACAAATAGCTACTTTTCTACCTTCCTAGTAGTAGTTCAACAACCACTGATCTCTGCTTTGTCTGATCATTTTTGAATGACTTCTTGCCTGATGGTACCTAGGGATTCCCATCGTTCATCTTCAGAAGCTTCTTTCTTCTGGGATTGTTCAGATCTCATCTCTAGATATTCAGCATTCCTTTTCTTTCTCTGTGACTTATAAATTACAACTTCTTGATATGAGAATTTACTACTTTGCTATCAACTTTTTTATTTCCTCCCTGAAGAACTTCTGTTATTTCCACATTCCTTTCCCTCTTCACCTTGAAAATAACTTCATTTTTTTAAAAATAGAAACCCATTAGCACTTAATTTATAGGTATATGGGTACTGACAGAAACACAGTCATAGTACATATACTTCAAAGCACATCAGCATTTTCTTTGACTCCCATATTTTCTATGAACAAGATTGAAATATGTTTACCTTCATTTTGAGAGATCTCTTGGCTAACTCTTTGGTAAGCTACCATGGAAAACTTCTGAATCATCAAATATGAGATTAAGAATTTGTATATCATATTTGCTCATCTTTTTTCATCTTATCACTGGGTCCCAGGTAATTAGCTCTATTTTACTGCAAACTAGATTCCATGATCCTAATTAATTCCTGTTTACAATATTATTTAGTAAACAGAAGCAGATGGAACACAGGAGAAAAGACAAGACACAAGTAGATAAAACAAAATTCAATCATGTAATGGAATCTAAACACCTTAATTTATCAACTTTAGAACCATGCTCTCATTATCATTACTATACTCTCCTTCTACCATCACTCAAACAGAAACTTTTCTTCTATTGGGGTTCTTTCAATTCAAATCTATTCCACAATTAATTTTATAGTAGCTGATGTTCTCTGATCCCTTGGATAATCTTCTTCCTATCTTTCTCTAGTGACTGTATTTTAATATTTCTTTCCACTAGAACTCCTATTCTCATATTAAGGGACTTCATCATGTATATGTATATTTAATAAATGAACTTCCTACTTCCTTTAACTCCATTCCCCCTCAAGCTACACAAAGAGATTATCATGCTCTTGATTTAGCTATTACTTATGAGTGTTTCCATTTCATGTTCACCATCTCTGAAATTCCTTTACTAGATCCTAATCTTTTTTCATACCAATTCTTCTAACTTTCTTACCACATTTAAGCAAATTCCTCAACATCAAAGTGACTTTCATTCCATCTACTCTTCGTTATTTTCTCAGGCTATCAATCAGATCTACTGGTTTACATTTTGGACAACCGGTAGCACACTGGATAGAAACTGGCAGTGTCACAGAACAGTCCAACTGTGAGAAAAATAGTGATTCAGATGAAAGTTGTCCCCAACAATGGGGAGGCGAGCAGAGCTGTAAGTTCATTTAGTAAACAAACACCTACTTTATGTCAGATATTATTATAAGAGCTTTACAAATATTACCTTATTTGATTCTCAAAATCACTGGGAAGTGGTCTATTATGATCCTTATTATAAAACTGAAAATTTTGAAAGTGACAGATTAAATGGCATGCTAATAACAAAAAAAAAAAACTAGTATATGATTCAAGCTGTATTTGAACTCTAAGACAGACAGAGGTTAAATGATTTGCTCAGAGTAATACAATGGCTAAACAAATTGTGGCAAAAGTTTGTGATGAAATCTTAATGTGCCATAAGAAATGAGAAGCAGGCTAATTAAAAAAAAAGCATAGCAAGTCCTACATGAAATTACAAAAAGTGAAACAAGAACCAAAATAACATTGTATATAGAAATATTGTTTGCAGAATGGCTTTTATAATTCCATCTCCAGAGAAAAACATGATAAACAGAAACAATCATCACATAATTATATATGTACATATAAATAATACATAAACATATATCATATATTGTTAAATGATGCCTTTTCTAATGGTGGAAAGAAGGAAAGAAACAGATAACTGAATATTTCACTGTTACAAATAAATAAATGAAATGAAGTCCATGTAAATTTTTGAATGTCAAGTACTTATCAATAAATCAATAGGCTATTATGAAGTGCCAAAAATGTCCAAGATTGTATTTGAACTCAATTTGAGGCAGTTAAGTGACAAAGTAGATTGAACACTGATTTCAGGAAGACTCAGTTACCTGGTATCTCTTTTGCAGGATAGTTCCAAGGATTAAATGAGATTTTATTTGTGTATATACATATATTCTCAGCAGAGGACTTGTCACATATTAGGAAGTATATAGATGCTTATTCCATTTCCCACTGCCTACATTCTCCTTTCTACCTCATCTCAAATCCCTGGTATACTAGTTCAATTCTATTTCTATCCTCTATACTCAAGTTCCTAGCCTCCATATATTATCTATCATAGCTGGCCATATCACAGCCTTATATCTAATCCTGCTACCTGCTTCCTTCACTCCAATTCACATACTACTGACCCATGCTAAAGAAAAATCACAACATTGTACTGATTAGATACTTTACAATTTTATGTTCCTTAATCTCAGCTAGTTCCCCCTGAATCAAGGCAATCATTTTAAGTGTCCCTAACTCATTCACTGTCTCACTAATAATAGTAGCCATTGCAAACTCTTCAACTTTGCTTAAATTTCTCATACATTTCATCCTTTTCTACTCAGGAATAAGGACTTTTTACTCCTTAGGGCTCACTTCTCTTTTTCTTCTATCTTCTCTTGATGTGTGATCACATCAATTACTGTTTATTTTTTAAAATTACTATTGCTGATGACATCTTTTTGTGTAATATTTGGTATTGTCAATATAAGGGCAAGATTTTGATTGCTTAATGGTTGAAAAATAATTATAGATAGTAGTATCATCAGTAACATGATTGAGAAACTTTTCATCAATTAACAAGCCTTCCTAACACATTAATATTGTTATCATGATTATTATTTCATGGATAAAATTATGTCAGTATATTTTATCTATGACTGTTTATATTAGACTTTTATTATGCCAACAATTTTAGTTAAAATATTATAATAAATGCCTAAATTCATTCGAAAAAATTATTTGAGAAAATAGTTTGCCTAGTACATTGACAGATGCCCACAATCCCTTCTACTAGGTAAGCAGAGGCTAGTGGAAAACTTGAATTTCAGAGTACTGAATTCCATTAATAATAACACCTATCTATTTTCCATACTGTAATTGTCAACAAAATGGTGAGTGACTTCTAAGTCCCTTGTGAAAAATACTCAAAAATATAGGATTAAGAATTATAATGGACCTTGGAGATAATCTAGTTTGAGACCTTTTAATTTATGGATAGGAAAATAAGACTCAAAGATTTTTAACCAGTCCTGTTAAAAATAGAGCAGGTTACATCTCTCATGTCGATCACAAATAGGATTTGGTTCATGATTACTAGCTGTACCTCCAGCCTGATTAAGATAAACTTAGTCAAATTTTTTAAAAGTGATTTACATAGATCAAGTGTTATCAGACAGGGATCCCTGAACCAAAATATAACTATTTCAACATAATTGGTTTCCTTTATAGATTTGTATGTTTAATGCATTTAAAACATTAATTTGAGAAGGGGTAAATAGAATTCTACAGAGTTTCATAAGAAAAAAAATTAAATTAAATTATGGCAAGAATTTTTTAAAGTTTATTTTTGAAAAAAGGGAAGCATTGCTTTCTAGATATTGAATTATGAAAATATTTGAGAAGAGGAAATCAATACATTAAGGAAAATTTTGTTTTATATAAACAATATATCCTAATGGACTTAGACTCATAGATTAAATTAATATCCTCAAATGAATAAAGCCTCATTACTTGGTTTGAGTATGTAATAGCCATTTTGCAATTTATGATTAGAAATATTATTTTTCATGCAAGAATAATATGCAAGATATGCAAGAAATATCAAATTTTGAATTAGTGCACCTGGATTCAGATAATATTTCTGCTATTTATTATTTCTTTCACCTTGGAGAAATTGTCTAGCCCCTCTGATCTCAGTTTACTCATGTGAAAATGAGCTGGTTAAACTAAATAGCTTCTAATGTCCCTTTTACCTAGAAATACAAAATCTTATTTTAGAAAATATTTTCACAGTATTTATGGTTTCACGTAAGTTGTTACTTAAAATGGCATAATAGGAGTGTGTAGTTGGAATTTTGTACCCCAGAACTATGTTCTGCAAAATTCCTTTCCTCTTTGTCCTGATATATATTTTTACATTTGGTTTTTAAAAGTTTCTGTAATCATGCCCTTGGGGTCTTCCCATCACCTTCCTATTCCAACCCCCACTAACTTCAGCTGGAAAAATGTTCTTTTTCTCTCTCACTTTATTTCCCTTTACTTTGAGTTATTATTATTAATAAATCTTATAAAAATAATACTTGGGGTATTTGGATATTTAATTTTAATCTTACAGAAGCTTTGAGATAACAGACATTAATACTAGTGAGAGTGGGAATTTATTGATTAGATCCAACCACATAGGAATTATAGAACAGTTGTCTTGTTTATGGAGCTTTCTATGGTTCTATGCTGGTGGAAATGAGATGAGTAGTTATTACCTCCCTCTACCTTGTGGGATCCATATTGCTGAGAGAGGTAGTGTAGCAATGCATATCACAATATCATTTGTAATCAGAGAAAAATGCCTATGTGCGTATATAAGTTGGGATAAAGGTTAAAGAGGAAAAATAATAATACTTAGCATTTATATAGCTCCTTAATGTTTAAAAGGCTCTTATTAAATATTATTTCATTAGATCCTCACAACAACCCTGGGATTTGGATGTTATTATTATACTCATTTTATATATGGGGAAACTGAGGAAGATAGCAGTTAAGTTACATGGACAGCTAAATGGCTTGTAAGCATCTGAGGCCAAATTTGATTTCGGCTTGTCCTAATTTCATGATCTATCCACTAGCTAGATTTCTCTAGAGAGAGTAAGTTCTAAGAATTCCCATAAATAATACTCCTCTGCCTGCGTCCTCAGGAGGAAAGAGACAAATATAGGTAAATACCCATCACACACACACACACACACACACACACACACACACACACACACACACATACACACACACACACACACACACACACCAAACATATGATTTAGAGTAAGAAGACCTGACCCCTCAATATGTTTCTTACTCTGCTGGAATCCAGCCAATAGCTCCAGGGGTCTAGAAAGGTGTATGGATTAGGTGAAAAAGAAGAGAGTCAAAGACATAGTGGATTTTCCAGAAGCTGTTCTGAGAACTTCCTGTGAAGTTTTTATTTTTATTCTCTTCTCTCAGTCACACAAATGCTAGGGAAATTTACATTTCAAATTCAAAACAGAGAAAAGAAAATCAAGATTATACTTGGATACATGAAATTTTCACATGCAAAACATATATCTCCCTACACCTATTCTAAACAGTCTTCAAGGCTACCAAGACCTCATGTTATCTAAGTTTTCTTTTTATAAAAGAACCTTTAACATATTTCAAAAGTGTATTAGAAAGACATCCCTCAACTTCTGGTTAAGATGGCGGCAGAGTAAGGAGCAGCTGCTCGATCTCTCCTAACCGAAGCATACAGGACTCCTCAAGGGGACATAAAAATGAATCCAGATGAACGAAGGGACCCCACAACAGGGCTCAGCATTGAAGGTACATGGAATTGGGGCATTTCCACGCTATAAAGGGGTGAAACAGCTCTCACTAAAACACGAGAGGAAGAAGCCCCTCCCCCACCCCCACACCACGTACAGCCCAGAGGCCAACGCACAAGAGTGAAAGTAGGATTGGGGCACCTGGCAACTCCAGGGCTTGTTCCTGAGAGGAGCAAGAACTGGGACCCCAAGAAGCTAAAGAACTCGCACGGACTTCCCAGAGCCCTGGCACGGGTGAGGGCATTGCCCTAGATGAGGACAAAGATCTTGAGTGCAAGGACTTTCCCAAGCATCTCCTGGGTGAAGACATTGCCCTGGACGTGGACAAAGATCTTGAGCGCACAGACCTTCCTGAGCATCTGCGCAGGTGAAGACAGTGCCCTAGGAGAGGACAAAGATCTCCAGCACAGGCTTGGACCTCAAGTGGGGACCCAGAGCAGACTGGAATGAGGCTGTGGAAGCAGCTCCCTGAGACTGCTGAAGGAGCCTCGGGCAGAGGGGCAGACCAGGGACAACCAGGAGGCTTGAACCCGAGAACAAGGAGACCTGAGCCCTCCAGAGGCCAGACAGCACAGACAGACCCTGAGTGAGAAGACAAAGCTGAGAAGGGGCGGGGCTAACAATGGCAAGCCAAGAACCCCAGAAAAAAAAGATTATCAAGAAAAACTCTGGAACACTTGACAACTTTTACACAGAGAAAATCCAGACAACAGAGGAGGACAAACAAGTATCCAAACCTTCCCAAAACAATGAAAACTGTTCATAAGCTATGGAAGAGTTCAAAACTGAGATTCTGAAGAAGATGGAAGAGATCTGGCAAGAAAATAACAGGTTAAAAGGCAGAATTATGCAATTGGAAAGTGAGGCTCAGAAATCAAGTGAACTGATAAGCAAATTGAACACCAGAAATGACCAGATTGAAAAGGAAAACCAGTCCCTAAAGGCTAGAATTGAACAATTAGAAGCCAATGATCTCTCAAGACAACAAGAACAAATAAAACAAAGTCAAAAGACTGATAAAATAGAAGGAAACATGAAATATCTCAATGAGAAAGTGATAGACCAAGAAAACCGGTCTAGAAGAGACAATTTGAGAATCATTGGTCTTCCAGAAAAGGCAGAAATTAATAGAAATTTGGACTCCATACTTAAAGAAATTATTCAGCAAAATTGCCCTGAAGTTCTACAACAAGAGGGCAATATAGACATTGAAAGGATCCATAGATCACCCTCTACATGGGACACAGAAAAGTCAACACCAAGGAATATAATAGCCAAATTCAAGAGCTTTCAAGTAAAAGAAAAAATCTTACAAGAAACCAGAAAGAGACAATTCAAATATCAAGGAGCACCAATCAGGATCACACAGGATCTGGCAGCCTCCACACTAAAAGACCGCAAGGCTTGGAACACAATATTCAGAAAGGCAAGAGAGCTGGGCCTTCAGCCACAGATCAACTACCCATATAATAATAATAAATAATAATAATAAACTGCAGGAGTTCCAGATGAAATGGAAAGACCTCCAGGAATTATGCAGAGCAAACAGAGCAGAGCCAGAAGAACACTGTACACAGAGACTGATATAATATGGTAAAATCAAATGTAATGGACTTCTGTACCAGCAGCAATGCAATGACACAGGACAGCTCTGAGGGATTGATGGTAAAGATGCTACCCACATTCAGAGGAAGGACTGCAGGAGAGAAAACATATAAGAAAAACAACTGCTTGAACGCATGGGTTGGGGTGGACATGATTGAGGATGTAGACTCGAAACCACCACACTAATGCAACTATCAACAATTTGGAAATAGGTCTTGATCAATGACACATGATAAAACCAGTGGAAATGTGTGTCGGCCATGGGTGAGGGGGTGCGGGGGGTGAAGGGGAAAGTAGGAACATGAATCATGTAACCATGTTAAAAACGAATATTAATAAATTTTTACAAAAAAGTCAATAAATGAGATAGGGGAGAAATTTCAAAGTATGTGTCTTAGTATATGCATTGTTGTTTCTTAAATTCAACACCAACATAATTTTTCTTTTATAAATTCCATTAAATTTCATTACTAGTTTTCTGTTAGTATAACTTCTTGTTTAATGTGTATGCAAATAATACTATTGGTTAATGGTAAAATTTAAGGCCAAATAGCTTAATATTGCTAGATATATCTCCAAAAGTAATATAAAGTATATCAAAAAGCTTATTACAGTGCATCAAGTTTGGAAGAGACCAGTATTGGCTGCATTAAAAGGATACATGCTTCAACAAGTCAAAGGAGATTAAGAACAGTAAAAATCAAATGAGGAAGAAAAAATGGATAAATAGGAACCCTAAAGTAAAAGAATAATACCTATGCTTGATCTACACTTTAGAGAATAGAATTTATTTTTAATTAATTATATTAAATTCAATTATCAAAATATTTTTAAAATTTCAGAGAAAACAGGTTGATTTATTTTTGATCTAAGAATTCACCCCCTTCACTGTAAAATGTAGATGCTATGCTTTAATATATAGCTATAATCTATGTACAAAAAGCCTACTGCTTTTTGAGAGTTCTTTTTCTCATTGGATAGATGAGATATTTGTTTAGTAAAGGCACTCACTTTTTTATGGCAGGTTAACATGTTTGATACCACTCTTTGCCCAAATTCCATAGTCATGCTCCATGGCTGAAGACTATTTTTGTTGTCTGTTTAAATTCCTCTAATAGCGTTTTACATTGATATTCCCTAAGACGCTTGATAACCTGTTGCCATTCATTAGCACACATCTTGTATTCTGCACAGCTTGTCTATACCAACAATTCTTCAAATGTTGGCAAATTAGCATTGGATTAGGATGTTATCATTGGAAACTATGTATGTCATTAAGGCTGAATGCAGCTCCCAGTAGAAATTACCAAAAGCATCCAAGAAATCAAATATGTCATGTGTAAGTATCACACCAATATTTCTACATAATACCACTATAATTCAAATGTCATATGAGCACTATATTCAGTACACCAGCCTCCTGAAAGGAATGCTAAAAAAACTATAAAACAGATGAAATTAAGTAATAGTTTATCTACTTTAAAAGAAGTTACCTGTATTCTAGAAACAGGAATAATTAGCACATGGACTGAGAAGGCTGGAAGTCAAGGAAAGATATGGAAGAATTAGTGATGGATTACGTAAGTGAACTAAATGGTTTCTAATCCATAGGTTTTGATGACTTGCTCTGCAGGATAGTTAGAGAATTGGCTAAAATGTCAGGAGCAGAAGGTATTTTATTTTAAGTGTATGGAAGATTTTAAAGTTGCCAAAAGAGTTAAGAACTATTTGTCCCTATTTTGTCTATAGAAAATTGTCTTAGAAGTTATTAATCCAAGATTCATATGTAGAAAAATATTTTTAAAAATAAAAAAGTCAATTTTCAAATACCTAAGAGAAAAAGATATTGTATAAAGATTATTATGTTAAATGTTTCTGTCACACTGATCTAGTAATCTTCTATGAAAAATTATTGGCAAATCAATGGGACAAAGAAACATTATCTTATTTTGAAGAAGGATTAAAATTATTATTTGATTCTTTTTTAAAACCCTTATCTTCTGTTCTAAGAGAGAAGAGTGATAAGGGCTAGTCCATGGGGGTTAATTAACTTACTCAAGGTCACACAGCTAGGAAGTATCTGAAACCAGATTTGAATCCAGGACCTCCCCTCTTTGGGCCTGACTCTCAATCCACTGAGCCACCCAGCTGCCTCCATATTCTTTGATTCTTGATACAAGTGTTGAAAAAATTAAGAGAACCTGTAAGAAAAATGCCACTCCATATTAACAGTTCTCAAACCTGGCCTCCTGCCTTCCTAAGGAAGTAGAAAAACTTCTTTTTATCATTAATCAATTTCTTGCCTTTGAGATAATGAAGAGAAACCATTACATCATGCCATTTCTCCTCCTGTCCTGCAGAAGTAGAGAAATACAATTGGTTTCCTTACAAGAGTTTCCCTATCTAAGATATCTAAGCATTGAGAGGCTCTCTTTGGGACTAAATTCCTATGAATATTGCTACAGATCATATTCTGCATTAAATCCCCAAATGACAACTCCCAGGAATGTTATAACCAAGTTCAAGAGCATTCAGGAAAAGTATAAAATACTACAAACAGCTAGAAAGGAACAATTCAGATATCATGGGACCCCAGTCAGGATCACACAGGATCTGTTATCCTCTACGTTGAAGGACTGGAAGGTTTAGAATATGATATTCCAGAAGACAAAGGAATTGGGTTTACAACCTAGAATCAACTACCTAGCAAAACTGACTACATTCTTTCAAGGGAAAGTATGGTCACTTAATAAAAAAAAAATTCCAAGCATTTCTAAAGGAAAGACCAGAAAATCTGAAGCCCAAATATAAAATCTAAGAGAAGCATGAAAAGGTAATTAAGAAAAAAATATAAGGGTTTAAATAAGGTCAAATAATTTATATTCATATGTGGAAAGATGATATCTGTAACTCTTAAAATTATCACTATCATAGTAGTTAGCAGTATACATAGAGGATGTGTTAGTAAACTATTTAGAATGATATATATATATATATATATATATATATAAAACTAAGGGTGAAAAAGAAGACAATACTTAGAGAAATGGGAAAAGAGAAGTAAAATGAGGTAAAATATATCACATAAAGAAGCAATGGTTGGTGGGGGGAGAATACCAAAACAATGGAAATGAGGAAGAGGTTGACAACATGTAAAACTTAAACCTTACTCTCACTGTAATTGGCTCAGACAGGGAAGAATAGCCAGAGTCATTGGAGGTGTATAATTGTATCTTACCCTACAGGAAATTTGAAGGGGAAAAAGAAACAGGTTGGTGAGGAGTGGAGAAATGTAAGGGAGGGAGAGGTTGGGGGAAGCAATCAAAAGGCCCTTTAATAAGGGGGTTGTGGTAAGAAGAGTAATATAAAGAAGGGGAAAGGAAGATGGGAGGCTGACTAAAAGCAAAACATTGGAGGGGAATACACAGATGATAATCATAACTATGAATACAAAAGTGATGAACTCACTCATAAAATGGAAACATATAGCAGAATGGGTTAAAAACCAGGATCAAATATAATAAAAATTACAATCTACTTATTTAGTGTCATATCTATCCGACTACCAAAAAACATTTTTACTGGATTA
>NC_058132.1:585709700-585738858 GCF_016433145.1 Gracilinanus agilis | reverse complement strand
CTTCTTTTTCAAATCCCTTTTATTTTTTAATTTCTTCTCATTAAAAAGCACACTTAATCTTTCAAAGATAGATATTATTCCTGAATTCCATCTCTATTGTGTTCAGGAAGTCCTTCTTTTACTGCATTTCTATATGTTGTAGATAACTAGAAAGTTTAGATAAGGTGTCCAAGTCATCCAAAAAAGTTCTAACCTTGGTTAGAACTACTTGTTCATTAATAGATATTATCATAGCCACGATGACCTATTTAAATTTAAGCATGCACATAAAACTTAATAAAAGACATTCAGATTTGTTAGCTCAGAAACAATATAACCTCCAGGGCTTACTTTGTATCATTAAACTTTGGGGTCACTGTGTACATTTTGAAGGTAAATTGGCATTTAGATACTTTCTGCTAGGTGCTGCACAATTTATTTAAATGCCAAAGTCTTTAAACTGTAGCTTTTCTCTAAGAATATTGCTTCGTTTGTAGTGGATTTAAAAGTACTATGACTAAAAGGTTTGGCTCTGTCCCTAAAAAATCAAGTCACTAAATAACACTGCCATACTTGACAATGTTAGGATTAAATAGTTAATGGTCCTTTTAAAAAATGGAAGGAGCTCTAAACTTCTCTAAAATCTATTCTCCTTTGGGGACTTTCCATAATCAGTGATAAGTGAGGTATTAAGAATGTGTAATACCTCTTCATAGGTATTTATCTAAATTATTTATCTAAATATATTTATCTAATATTTATTATTAATTTGTTTTTATTTAATTTAAATTTATCATTATTTATTATTATGTATTATTATTAAATAAAATTTATCTAAAATTATTTATCTAAATTAAATATCTAAAATATTTAAAACATGCCATTGGATAACTTCAGGAAAAAAGTTCTCGATTGGAGAAAAGGAGTTAATGGCTAGTCAACAACAAAGAAGCCTCTTGGGAACTGGCCAGAACAAGGGGTATTATCTATTAGTAGCTAAAGAATAAGGGTTCTTGGAAGGTCATGGAAAAACAATTACTACGCTAGTACCTACATAGATTATATTTTCCAAACATAATAATGAAGACAACAAAAGATCAACAGGCAAAAAGCATAGAAGGGGAAATTTGTGTGTGAGGAAAGGGAGGCAATTACTATCAGAAGGAGTCATAGGATATAACAAATGGACTTAGCAAATTACTTTACATGGTGGGGAGAGATAACATGTTAAAAATTATAAAATGTATTTTGATATTATAAATGAATAAAGCTGAATCTGGATGAGATCTGGATGGAAAACAAAATTCATCATTTTTTCTGACTTTTCAAAAGCAAGGGATTTCTTGAAGGGTGAATACAAACGGTTCCCTGAGTTAAGATCTTAGATACCATTAGTCCCAATAAAGTCAGTGATTTCTTTAGGGAGAATTTAATCAGTTTGTTGTGACATGGTACCAGCAACTCAATTCTATAAAACAATTGTGATTGATTACTGTTCTTACATGAATTGGCCAGAAGGGAGACTCAGAAAATCACTTCCATAGAATGCCTTCAAAGTTCAAACATCAGAAAATGAGCAGGCTCCTGAACCTCGGACTAATTCCACTGGCACCACCACCATTCCTCTGAAATGACTACTCATAGAATGTGTTATACATTGTCTTTATTTCAATCTTTCTAAAGAGAGCATATAGCAGTGAAGACTAAGTACTACAAAAGCAGTCATACCAAATGTCCTTGTGAAATTGCTTATTGGGAGAAATGAATGGAGTTTTACTATATCCTTTTCCCAAATCCTGAACTCTATTTCTAGGGATTAACCCAGCAGTGGTCTGAGGTCTCCTTTCCATTTCTAAAGGTAAAGGTTTTCTGGTTCTTTCGCACAATATCTTGCATGTAGTAGAGATATAATTAATGTTAATTAAATTGAATTGAATTTGTAGAGTTTGGGTTTTATATAGGCAGAAACTAGTACACAAATATCAGTATAGTATAAGCTGCTGTGGAGCAATATTTTTTTTTCATGCTTTGTATCCCCAGCACTTAGCATGGTTTATAAATACTAAGTCTTTTCAAATGATAGTTGTCATTTTTATAATAGTTTCATTTTGAAATCTATCTCCTTTTCCTATTGAAAGAGGTATCCTTTATAACAGAAAAAGTAAGTTGATAAGTATTCATTAGATGGAACTGAATTATTTTATGGAAAATTGATATGTCAAAAATAAACTTCTGGAGTAACATTGATTTGTCAGTCATTCTCTTAGTCCATTTTTGCCTTCTTTATATTAGTATATATTTAATATATCTACTCCTGTATTATCTGCTTTCTTGAATGTATTTGGTTGTGTGTAGATGGAAATATGACTTTTTTATTTCTAGTATAAGATTCACTATTTCTCTTATCCTTCTGAAACATTCCCCTCATCCTACAAATCATAAAACTGAAGATACTAGTGATCATAAGATAATTCAATCATAGGTCTGCCTCAGAGGAAACTCAGAACTTAGACATTTTACAAATGAGGATACTGAGGCTCTTGTGTATCCAAGGTCACACAATTAACACTGAAAATGGAAAACATGTCTTCACTTTCTCATTTATCAATTTAGAAAACTAAGTCCCAAAGAGATTAAGTGATATGTTTAAGGCCTCATAGATATCCAAAGATAAAGTCTGAAGAAAAATGTCACTCCATTTGCAATCTAATGTTCTTTTCAGTGATAAAAATATGTACAGGGGTCTATCTTTGGGGCTAACATTGGTTTTGGAACTCATATTGCCTCTGAATGATTTGTCATTGTCTTAGATTAGGTATCCTCCATAGTCTGTCTACCTTCTTAAATATATGCTCTCTCTTTTTTAATTCAATTAGAAATTTTTAAAAATTCAATTAAAAAATTCAATAACAATTAAATTTAAAAATCCAATTTTAAGACTTCAATAAAAAAATTAGATTTTAAAAAAAAATTCAATTCATTTTCCAGGCATTTAATCAAAACTGAGTTTGTTCCTCATCATCATATAAACTCTATATCAAGAGGCAGCCTTTTTCAGTTCATAAGGAATGGCATTAGAAACTAGGTAACATAAACATGGAATTTAGTTTTTTTTCCATAATTATTTTTGCAAATAGTATTAATGTTTAATATTCTTAATATTTTTATAGATTGCACATAGGTTCAGTATAAATAGTCATTTTTTGACACTTTGTGCTCCAAGTTCTCTCCTTTCCTCACCCCCCTCCGTGAGGTAATATGATGCAAATTGTAGATGTGCTATCCTGTAATACCTATATCCATATTCTACATGTTGTGAAGGAAGGCATATATCACTTATAAGAAATAACAATTCACAGAGAAAATAAAGTATACATCAATCTGCATTTAGATTCCATCAGTTCTTTCTATGGCAGTGGGTAGCCTTTTCCATCATGAGTCCCTTGGAGCTTTCCTTGATCCTTGCATTGTTGATAGCAGTTAAGTCATTCACAATTGATCATTGTACTACATTATTCCTACTGCTGTGTACAATGTTCTCCTAATTCTACTCACTTCACTTTTCATCACTTCATATAAGTCTTTGTAAGTGTTTTCTTTTGTGTGTGTGATTGTTCTGTTTGCTATTTCTTACGGGACAATATCAATGTTTATTTTAAGGAGTCTGAGAAAGGAAAAAGTAAGAGAGTAATAACTTAAAGATATTAAAACAATTTAAAATATATTTGAGATCTGTTTTTAATATTATTGTTAAACCTTAGGATTTAATATTGAAGTTGAGTTCATAATGTATTAATTGAGGGACTTTCCTTTTTCCTTAAAACATTTAAATTTGGCTAGTCTCATTCATATTCATTCATTGATTTCATTCATTCCTCAGATATTCACAGAGTACCCTATAGGGAATGTTTCATGTAACATATGGCATGCATGGTGCAAACAGCTGTCAGTATTTTTTTGAGGATTATTAAGAAAGGCCTTTGACCCTATAAATTTACCTACTTCACTGGCCTCTTTCATGTCATGCAGTACAGTTGATAGGATGAGGCTCATATTATAGTTCTAATGGCATCTGCTTCCAAAAGGCTTGCCATTGTACATAGTATTCCATAATTATTTCTTGCCTTTAAGTCCACTGTCAAAAGGAAAATGTTATTTTAAATAGCTATGCCTAAAATCTGTGATCTCCCATATGTAGTGCATACAGCTCATGTCTTATGCAGGAGAGTTCAATGTAGTTGAAAAAGAAATTATTAAAATTGTCGTTTCTATTTTTAAACATAATCTAAAATGGAAAGTTATTATGACTCATCAAAGCTTAATATAAAGTTTTTCCTACAGCTAAACGATATATCAGGTATGCACATGGCCTATCCTGAGGGAAGACTGGAAATTCCATAATAAGAAGGAGTGGACAATACAGCCCATAGTTAGTCATTTGTTTGTTTTTTGTGTATGTGTGTTAGAATTTTTGCAGTTTGTGTGTGCTCAGCTAAGTGGCCTTATAGATTATATTATTATTTTCAACTAATCTAACTTTTACAAAATGGACATGTGATTTAAAAAGATTATTGTTAAGTAACTGCAGATGGAACATAATACCAATAATACAAACACCAGCAAACAAGAAAATAAGAAAATGTCAGAACCAAAAATTCTCATATTCCTCACATGAGTTCTTTGTCATCCACAATGTCAGAGGAAAAAAATTCATGATCCAAATTTATGTGACAAAAAGTAGGTGTTTTTTTGAAATTATTAAAATTACTTAGTATATGAATTGTTATTCACTATTTCTAACAATGAATATCATCTCAATTATACATATTATTTTTATATATATAGTGATGATAATATGAAACCATCAAAATTAGCTAGACATTTTATAATAAAGATTTTGCTGACAAAATCATTTGTGTCATCTATTTAAACACGAATGTACACAGACATACATAAAGATAGGTGTGAAATATATGCATATCATCATGTATGTATTCAAACACATACATACATATGAAGTCATATGTATGTATGAAATACATAAATAATTTAAACACTTGGGAACATGATTTTCTAATTTATTTAGACAATTTTCAGACTATCATTGAAGTTCAAATCTACTTATTAAAAATACAAATATATATCACAGTTAGATAGTTTGCAAGTGATTGACACCAGGGAAGATGGAAATATTTTAGATTAATTTGGATTTTAAAAGGTAATGTTCATTTTAGGTGCATGAAACTGAAAAAAATGAGTATTGTGTTTGGAAGTATAGTCAAAATCAACATATCTTTATATCTATCTGTCTATCTGTCTATCTCTATTCATCTATATCTTTTGGGTGTATCAATTTTCAGTTATTCCAGGCATTAAAAGCAAGTATTAAAATACAGTAAACTGAGAAGCAGATATTAGAGATATTATATCAGTTAAATCAAGATTTTAAAATGTAGCATATTCACTATTAATTGTAATATTTGTACTATTGAGGGTGAGTAGGGTTTAAAATCAAGAAAAAATGGTTTTCAAATCATATCTAGCTGACCTGGAACAAATAAATGTTAAAAAAATATTTATTTTTTCCCATTTACATAAAAAAATTTAACATTAATTTCTTTAAGTGTTATGTCCCAAATCCTGTCCCTCATTCCATTTTTTCTCCCTCATTTCTCCTCTCCCTTCTGCAGACACACCAAGGTGATACAGATTTCATGTGTGAAATCACACAAAACATCTTTCCAAATTAGTCATTTCAAACAAAAACAAAGAAGTAGAAAGAAAGGGAAATATAATACATTTCAGTTTTCATTCAGACTCTATCAGTTCCTTTTTGAAGAGCAGATGGCACTTTTTATTAAGAGTTTCTGGACAATTTAGATCACTACATTGCTGAAAATAACTAGGTTATTCACAGTTGTTCATCAAAAAATATTGCGGTCAGTTTCTACAGGGTTCTTCTGGTTCTGCTCCCTTTACTTCACATGAGTTAATACAAATCTTCTAGAATTTTTCAAAATCCTTCTCCTTGTCATTCTTATAACACAATAGTATTTTGTCATAATCAACTACCTCTAATTGTTGTCATTTCTCAATTGATGAACAACTCCTCAGTTTCTAATTCTTTCTTGTCAAAAAAAAAGAGGTACAATAAATATTTTGATACAAATGGGTGTTTTTCCCTTTAAAACGTATCCTTTGGGATATAAACCTAGTTTTTTGGTAGCTGGACTGGTATGGCTCTGAATAAGTAAATTAATTCATATATGATTGTCATTTTAATGATATTTGCTCAGCCTACCCATGAGCAGTTAATATTTTTCTAATTGTTTAGATCTAACTTTATTTGTATGAAGTGTTTTGTAATTATATTCATATAATTCCTTTGTTTGTCTTGGCAAATAGATTACCATGTCTTTTACATTGTCTAGAGTGATTTTAAATGGTATTTCTCTTTCTAAATCTTTATTCTGGACTTTGTTGGAAATAAATAGAAATGTTGATGAGTTATGTAGATTTCTTTTGTATCCTACAACTTCATTACAGTTATTATTTCAACTATTTCTAGTTGATTTTCTAGGATTCACTAAATATACTATCATGTCATCTGCACATAGTGATAGTTTTCTTACTTCCTACCTAAAATTACTTCAATTTCTTTTTCTTCTCTAATAACTATAGCTAACATTTCTAATACAACATTAAATAACTGGGGTGATAATGCTTCATTCCTGATATTATTGGGAAGGCTTCTAACTTATCCCCATTGCAAATGATACTTGCTGATGTTTTTTTATTTTTTAATTAATACTTGTTATTTTAATGAAATGCTCTTTTATACCTGTCTTTCCTAGTGTTTTAATAAAAATAGGTGTTATATTTTGTCAAAAACTTTTTTTACATCTATTGAAATAATGATGTTATTTCTGGTAGTTTTGCTGATTTCCTAATATTAAAGCATTTTTTAATTCCTGGTATAGATCCCACCTGGTCATAGTGCATAATCCTTGTGATAACTTCCTGTAGTCTTCTTGCTAGTATTTTATTTAAGATTTTTGCATCTATGTTCATTAAGGATATTGTTTTTTTGTTTTCTTTCTCTGTTTTTGGTTTACATGACTTTGGAATCAATACGATATTTGTGTCATAAAAATAATTTGTTAGGTCTCCTTCCTTGCCTATTTTGCCAAATAGTTTGTATAGTAGTATGTTTGACAAATGTTTGACAAAAATCACTTGTGAATCTATCCGAGCTTGGGCATTTTCCTTAGGGAGTTTATTGCTGGATTCTTCAATTGAGATGGGATTACTTAAGTATTCTATTTTTCTCTTTCAGTAATCTAGACAATTACATTTTTGTAAATATTCAACCATTTCATCTTGATCATTAGAGTTTTTGTCACATAATTGGGAAAAAAGAGCTCCTATTTATTGCTTTTATTTCCTCTTCATTGGAAGTAAAATCTCTCTTTTCATTTTTGATACTGCTAATTTGACACTCTTCTTTCCTTTTTCAATCAAATTAACCAATACTCTATCTATTTTATCTGTTTTTTCATAGAACAAAATCCTAGTCTTATTTTATTAGTTCAATAGTTCTTTTACTTTCAATTTTAAAAATCTCTCCATTAATTTTTAGGATTTACAATTCAGCGATATAAAATTTCCCTTCAGGACTGCTTTTGCCATATCCCATAATTTTTGATATGTTTTCTCCTATTGTAATTCTCTTCAGTGAAATCAATTGTTGTTTGTATGATTTGTTCCTTAAGCCACTCTTTTTAAAAAATTAGAATATTTAGTTTCTAATTAATTTTAATTTGTCTTCCTGTGAACACTTATTATTTATACTTTTATTCCATTGTGATATGAAAAAAGTTGCATTTATTATTTCTGCATTTGGTTGTGAAGTTTTTATACCCTAGTACACAGGGTTTTTTTTGTATATGTACCATATACTTCCAGAAAGAAGGCATATTTCTTTTTATCCCTATTGCATTTTCTCCCAAGATATATTAAATCTAATTTTTCTAAAACTTCATTCCTTTCCTTTGCTTTTTTCTTACTTATATTTTAGCTAGATTTATCTAGTTGTGATAGGGAAAATTTGAGGTCCCAGAATAGTATAGCTTTAATATCTGTTTCTTCTTTAAGTTCCTTTAATTTTTCCATTAAAAAAAATCTAGATTTTATGCCATTTGATGTATACGTTAAGTACTGATATTATTTCACTATCTATACTACCTTTTATCAAGATGTAATTACTTTTCTTATCTCTTTTAATCACAAATAGTTTTCCTTTAGCTTTAACTGATTCATGATTTAATTGAATCATGATTGCTACTCCTGTTTTTTCTAATCTTATTTTAATCCCAGTAGATTCTGCTCCATCCTCTTATCTTTACTCTGTTCATGTCTACCTGCATCAACTTTTGTTTCTTGTACACAACATATTGTAGCATTCTTGTTTTTAATCCACTCTGCCATTAACTTCCATTTTATAGGTGAGTTCATTCAATTTACATTTACTGTTATGCTTACCATCTGTGTATTCCTCTTATAATCCTGTCCTTTCTCCTTTCATTCTGTCCCTCCACAATAGTGTTTTCCTTTTATTGACTCTTCCCATTCCCCCTCCCTTATAGTATTTCCCTTCCCCTCACCATCTTTCTTATTCTCTTCCTACTTCTTTATAGGATATTTCAATCACCCTCAATATTCCCCTCTGTTATATTACTCCCTTCCCCACCACCCCCCTTTTTTTATTTCCTTTCTTCTTCTCTATATGGCAAAATAGGATTCTATACTTCAATGAATATGACAGTTCTTCCCTCTCTGAGCTAATTCCAATGAGAGTAAGGTTTAAGTCTTACCCATCACCTCCCTCATTCTATCCTCCAGTGTAATATTCCCCTTTGCACCTCTTTATGTGATATAATTTACCCTGTTTTACTTCATTTTTTACATTTCTCTTAGTATAATCCTCTTTTTCACAGCTTTTCTATTTTTGCATATTATCCTAAATAGCTTACTAATATCCTTTATCTATATATACTTCTAACTACTTTATGATGATAAAAAGCAAATTCTTAAGAGTTACAAATATAATCTTTCCATATAGGAATATAAATAATTTGATGTTAACGAATCCCATTTTTTTACCTTTTATAAATTGCTTTTTTATGTTTCTCTTGAATTTTGTATTTGAACATCAAATATTGGGTGTAAATCTGGTCTTTTCTTCAGAAATGCTTGGAAATCTTCTATTTTATTAAATGACCATATTTCCCCCTGAAAGAAGATGGTCAGTCTTGATGGATAGGTGATTCTTGGTTAAAAAACCAGTTCCCTTGGCTTCTGTTATATCATATACAAAGTCTTTTGATCCTTCATTGTAGAAGTTGCCAGATCCTGTGTAATCCTGTTTGGGGCTCCATGATATTTCAATTGTTTCTTTCTGACTGCTTGCAGTATTTTCTCCTTGAAGTTAGAGCTCTTGAACTTTGCTATTATGTTCCTGGGAGTTATCATTTGGAGCTTTATTGCAGGAGGTGATCTGTGGATTCTTAAATTTTAAATTTTACCTTCTTATTCAATAATATTGGATAATTTTTTGTAATATGATTTCCAGGCTCTTTTTTGGATTGTAACTTCCAGGTAGTTTAATAATTTTTGAATAATCTCTCCTGGATCTGTTTTCCAGGTCAGTTGTTTTTTCAATGAGATAGTTTATATTTCCTTTTTCCTTTCATTACAATTTTGTTTTATTTTTTTCTTGATATGTCATGAAATAATTTGCTTCAATTTGCCCAATTCTAATTTTGAGAATGAATTTCTTCCATGACCTTTTTTTTTTTTTAAACCCTTATACTTCGGTGTATTGTCTCATAGGTGGAAGATTGGTAAGGGTGGGCAATGGGGGTCAAGTGACTTGCCCAGGGTCACACAGCTGGGAAGTGGCTGAGGCCGGGTTTGAACCTAGTACCTCCTGTCTCTAGGCCTGACTCTCACTCCACTGAGCTACCCAGCTGTCCCCATGAGACACTTTTTAAACATTAGTTTGAAAGGATTCTCAGAGCAGTTTCAGTTTTCACTGCTATTAAACTTCCTACTTGGCTCCACCCCCCAGTTTTAATTTCTTCAACTGAAAACTGCTTGTTCATATCCTTTAACCATTTATCAATTGTTGAATGGCTTTTATTTTTAGAAATTTGACTTAGTTCTCTATATATTTGAGAAATTATATGTTTATCAGAGATACCTGCAGTAAAACTTTTTTCATAGCTTTCTGTTTTTCCTTCTTATCTTTGCTGCCTTTGTTTTTTTCTGAGAAAAATTAATAAAATCAAACTTATATACTTTATACTTTATAATGTTTCTTGTCTCTTATTTTGTCCTTAGTTATTCTATTACACTTATACCTGACAGGTATACTATTCTGTGATCCACTAATTTGCTTATGTTACAATCCTTATGTTTAAATAATGTACCCACATTGACCTTATTTTGGTATATGGTCTGAGATATTGTTCTATACTCAGACTATGCTATACCATTTTCTATTTTTCTCAATCGATTTTTTTCAAATAGTAAGTTCTTGTCCCAAAAGCTTGGATCTTTTGATTTATTAAAAACTAAGTAACTATGGTCATTTGTTACTAAATTTTGTGTACCTAATCAATTTCATTCATCCACTTCATTTCTAAGCCAGTAAAAGAATATTTTGGAGTCTATTTCTTTGTAATACAGTTTAAGATCTCATATACCAATACACCTTTCTTCACTTTTTTTTTTCCTTTTGATTCTTTTAGTATTCTTGAGCTTTTGTTCCTCCAGATGAATTTTGTTTGATTTCTCTCTTAGGTCAGTTTGATTGGTATGGTACTGAATACGTATATTAGTCAAGGCAAAATGGCCATTTTTGTTATATTTGCTCAACTTACACATGAGCAATTAAGATTTTTTCTAATTGTTTAGGTATGACTTTATTTTTATGAAAATAATCAATTTTCTCCAGCCCTTTACCTTTCTTCTCTGTGTGTCTCCCTGTTTCAAATATGTTTCTTGTAGATAGCATATTGTAGGATTCTAGTTTTTGATCCATTCTACTATCCATTTCCATTTTATGCATTTCTCCTATTCACATTTGCTGTTAGGATAATTAAATGTATATTTCCATTCATCTTATTTTACCATATACATTCTTCTCTTTCTCACTTTTCAGTCCCTTCCTCATAATCAATAGTTTACTTTTGAGAACTATCTCCCTAATATGTCTTCCCTTCAATTAATCTTTCCCTCCCCCCTCTCTTATTCCTAACCCTTTTTACTTCAATATGGAGTAAGATAGATTTTTATATCAAACTGAGTGTGTATATTATTCTGTTGTGAGGTCAAATCCAATGAGACTGAAATTCAATGATTGCCTGATATCTTCACATCCTTTGTAGTAATTCTTTCATTTCTCTTTTATTTGATATAATTTTATTTTTTTCCATTTTTAATTATTTTGTTTAATTATTTTTTATCTCTCTTGGAGTCATTAGCTTCCATTTGCCCAATTATAATTTTAATGAAATTTTAAAATTTTATATATACATACACATATGTATATATAAAGCACATGTAATAACAAATTTTCACATAAGTTTTCCAAAATTATATTATTTAAATTGTCTTGTTCTTTCCCCCTTCCTGGAGTTGGCAAGCAATTTGATCTGGGTTATACATGTAATATTATTTAAAACATTTTTCCTTATTGCTCATTTTTGTAAGCTAATAATCATGTAAAACCAAACCCCCTTAAACAAAAATCCAAATAAATAAGTGAACAATTGCATGTTTTCTTCTGCATTCTAACTAAAACAGTTCTTTACCTGGAGGTGGACAGCATTCTTTGTCATCAATCCATCAGAATTGTGATGGACCATTGTATTCTTGAGAGTAGCCAAGTCTATCACAGCTGTTCATTCCATAAGAGTGTTGTTAACGTGCACACTGTTCTCTTTCTTTTTATTTCACTCTGCTTCAGTTTATGGAGATCTTTCCAGGGAATTATTTTCTTCAATGAGATTCTGTATCTCCTTTTTCATTTGATTAATTCTACTTTTTAAGAGGTCATTTTCTTTACCAATGTTTTTGTATATTTTCCCATTTTTATGCTACGTTCATCAACTGTTGACTCTTATTCATGATATTCTTATCAGCTTGGTCCTACCCAGTGGAATTATTTAATGAATAAATTTAGAATATTTTTCCATGGTTACATGACTCATGTTCTTTCTCTGCCTTCTTCCCTCCCCCCTCCAATAAGCAATTCCACTGGGTTTAACATGTATCATTGTTCAAAACCTATTTCCATATTATTAGATTTTCTGATATTACTGTCATTTCTTTTCCCATTTTTTTCTTCTAACTTCTTTCTATTCCTTCTTTATTGATGGATATCCTTTTTCATCATGAGTCCCTTCAAGTTGTCCTGGATCCTTATTCTGTTGAAAATAGTTCAGTCCTTTACAATTTAAGATTATTGTTACTTTGTACAATATTCTCCTGATTCTACACAATTCATTTTGCATCACTTCATATATATCTTTCCAGATTTTTTTGCAATGAACTTATTTGTCATTTCTGATGGCCCTATAATATTCCATTATAAGCATATACAGCAATTGGATCAGCCATTTCTCAACTGATAGACATTGATTCAGTTTCCAGGTCTTTGCCACCACACACGAAAAGCTGATTTAAATATTTGTACAGGTTGGTTCATTCCCTCTGTCTTAAATCTATTTGGGCATGCTTTCAAATTATTCTCTAGAACTGATGTATCTTTTCACAGCTCTATCAAAAGTGTGTTTTGTTCCCAGCTATGTGACTCTGGGCAAGTCAATTGACCCCCATTGCCCACCCTTACCATTCTTCCACTATCAGCCAATACACTGAAGTTAAGGGTTTAAAAAATAAAAATAAAGTGTGTTTTGTCCCTTTTTTCCCCAAAATTTACTTCAAAATTTATCATTTTCCTTTTTTGTCAGGTTAACAATTCTGAAAGTCATGAAGTGTAACCTTAGAGATATTTTATTTTGCATTTCCCTAATTAATATATAATTTGATGTTTTAATTTTTTAAAAATCTCTTCCAGAAGTTCTTTTTGTGCCTTACTCCAATTCACATTTTTTCTTTTAGATTTCATTTCTAACTATTTTGATATTGTTTTCTTCTTGCTTCATCCTCCCTGTCACTATAATATTTTTTATTGTTACTAAGCTCTTTTTCATTCATTTTTAAGAAGTTTTTTATGTAGCTTTTCATTGTATATTAAAGTTGGGCTTTGTTCCTTGATCAGAGAAATCCCTGTTCCTAGGTTTTACTTATGAGGCTCAGGGTTCGTTTCTAGCTTATTCAGGAGCTTTTGGGTCTAGCTATTGACTTGAACTGTTTGGGGGGGCCTCACTGCATATTGACATCTGCAGGGAATATCACAGGCTGGCATATTTAAGGGACTTTGCAGCTTTCTTACACATTGCTTACACTGTTAGGCACTTCACAGCTGGTTTGTACTAGCTGGGGATCCTCAGTGCTGGTTTATTTAGCAGAAGACCTCATCAACTGCTGGTTTACACAATGAGGAACCTCCTTATTTGTTTGCAGGAGATAGGGCAGTGGGAAGGTGGATGTCACATCTTGCTTTCCCTGTGTGGCTAGCCTGTACAAGGGAGGCCATGTTGCTGTTTAGGTGGGTCTCAATGGCTCCTTTTCCCTGGGAATGGGGGCTCATTGGTAGCTTGGACAGGGCTGAGACCCTCCTATTGTGTGGGTGTGACTTCACCATTGGGTTGCTCCGAGCATGGAGTTAACTGCTGGCCATCACAGTGCAAGGCCTTACAGACCTGTCAGCCAATGTCCTCTTGAGGCCTCCTTGCCAACCTCCACTTTGCTTGCCTTGCTGCTGATTTGTTCTAGCCAGAGAATTCTGTGCTGTGGGGGTGAGGCCTTGCCCTTCCCTCGCTGGGATCCTGCCCTCCTTGGCTCATGACTGACCCTCTCTCTCACCTCAGGGAGACAAACCTTCTCCCCCCCCCAATTCTTTAAGTCCTTCTGGGTTGGAAAACTGCTCCCCTGCTCCAAAATTCAGTAAGAGGTTTTGTTTTAAAGTGGATTGGCAGGAATTTGGGAAAGAGAAGGCAAGTTCCCTTCTGGCTTCACCATCTGGCACCTTAAGTCCAACATTTTTTCACTTTCAGGAAAATCTCTAAGATGTTAAATCATACAGTATGTGCTGATCTGCATTAGTGGAGAAATATTTTTACTGGGCTTCGGTGAACCTTTTCCAAATTTGAGTGCCCAGAGGGAAAATTCAAGCTGTCTGTGAGCCCCCAAATTACCGGAGAGATGAGGGAGGAAGTGCTTGCTTTGGACTACTGGACAGAGGGGAGGGGCATGCAAAAAATGTCCTCGGGCACTGGGAAGAGGGAGAGCAGAGCAGTTTTCCAAGGACTAGCCTTGTACCTGTGCCAAGTTTTCGCCAACATTGCATACCAAGGAAATCAACAGAGCAAACAAAAGCGGGGGAAAAGAATATTTTTTTAGATAGGGCAACCTAATTTTGTGTTCTCACCAATTAAAAGAAGGAGCAGTACCAAAGGTAAATTTTGATAAATCAAAATTACGTTAGGGTTAGTCCTTTCTAAAGTCAATACCTGGCCAAGACAGGTGATTCCTAAAATCAGTTATGATTAACTTTCTGTTACTAGCACATAAGAGAAATTGGGCAAGATTTAATGTTACCTGAACTAATCGAGTTATGGAATGATAGTCATATCATTACAAAGCATATTTGACATTTTTGCCTAATGAATAGATTATTACCAAAGAATTTTTTAAATGTTGTATTTATATGGTACCTTTCATACTTTAATGTCAAAGCATTTCAAATAACTATCTGAAGACAAGGTGTTATGAAGTTTAATCCGTGTTTAGATTAGAAAATAAAGATAAATAACAACCTTAAAAGAAAATTAAGTTATATGGTAGATGCAATGAACAATAAATAATAAAGTTAGCTGTATCATGAATAACAACATATAGTGTTATTTTTAGATTGTATAATGTATAAATTTTAAGTATATTTTTATTTTTCAATTTATTTATTTTTAATGAAAATTTTATGATTACTTGTAAAACACCTTTAACATTAGTTGTTATTGTCATTGTTTTGAATTTTGAATTGCAAATCCTTTTCCTCTTTCCCTCTGATAACCCTTACCTGAGAAGGAAAGCAATTTAATATAGAGTATATCTAGGTTGTCATGTAAAACATTTTATATTCACAATATTATGAAAGAAAATAAGCCCCGCACCTTCCCCCCAACCCCCCAAAAAAAGAAAAAATAAAGTTTAAAAAGATGTTTTCATCTCCTGTCAAACTCTGTCAGTTTTTTCTATGGACATGAATAGTATTTTTTTTTATCAGAAGTCCTTCAAAAATGTCTTAGACCATTGCATTGGTGAGAATAGTTATGTTATTCACAGGAGATCATCAGTATTGCTATCACTGTAAAATTTTTCAACTTCACTTTACATCATTTCATTTAAGTCTTTCCAGATTTTTTTAAATCCTCCTGTTCATCATTTCTTATAGCAAATAGAATGCCACCACAAACATATACCACCACATCTTCAGCCATTCCACAATTGATGGACATCCCATCAATTTCCAGTTCTTTGCCACCACATAAAGAGCTGCTGTAAATATTTTTGTGCACAAAGACCCTTTTCCATTTTCTTTGCCCTCTTTAAGACACTGGCCTAATAGTTGAATTACGGGGTCAGAGTAGGCTCTCTTTTATAGCCATTTGAACTTAGTTCCATATTGTTCTCCAGAATGGTTGGGTCAGCACACAACTCTACCAACAGTGTGTTAATGTCTCAACTTTTCCCAAATCCCTTTCCAGCATTTGTTATTCCCCTTTTCTGTCATGTTAGCCATTTTGATAGGTGTGAGATGGTACTTCAGAGTTGTTTTAATTTGCATTTCTCTAATCAATAATGATATATTGATTTTTTTAAAATATGACAATAGAAAGCTATGATTTCTTCTTCTGAAAACTGTCTATTTATGTCCTTTGATGATTTTCAATTGGGGAATGACATATCATTATAGATTTGATTTAGTTCTCTATAAATTTGCAAAATAAAAGACTTTACCAGAGAAACATGCTGAATTACCCCCCCCCCCGATTTTCTGCTTTACTTCTAATCTTGGTTGCACTGTATTTGTTTGTACAAAACCTTTTTAATTTAATATAATCAAAATTACCTACTTTACATTCTATTTTACCATAGTATATCAGTCTCTGTGTAGAGTTCTTTTGGCTCTGCTCCTTTCGCTTTGCATCAGTTCCCGAAGGTCTTTCCAGTTCACCTGGAATTCCTCTAGTTTATTATTCCTTTGAGCACAATAGTACCAGCAGCAATACAATGACCCAGGACAATTCTGAGGGATTTATGGTAAAGATGCTGCCCACATTCAGAGGAAGGACTGCAGGAGAGGAAACATATAAGAAAAACAACTGCTTGAACGCATGGGTCAGGGTGGACATAATTGAAGGTGTGGACTCGAAACTACCACACCAATGCAACTACCAACAATTTGGAAATTGGTCTTGATCAAGGACACATGAAAAAAACTAGTGGAAATGCGCAACGGCCATGGGTGGGGAGAGTGCGGGGGGTGAAGGGGAAAGTAGGAGCATGAATCATGTAACCATGTTAAAAATGAATATTAATAAATGTTTGAAAAAAATTACCTACTTTACATTCATAATGCTCTCTATTTCATTTTGGTCATGAATTCCTCCCTTTTTCTTAGATGTCACAGATAAACTATGTTATGTTCCCCTATCTCTCTTCTGATATCACTATTTATGTCTAAATGGCAAAAAAACATTTTGAGTTTATCTTAGCAATGGTATGAGATATTAGTCTATACCTAATTTCTGCCATACTGTTTTCTAGTTTTCCTAGCAGTTTTTATCAAATATTGAGTTCCTGTCCCAAAATCTAGGTTTTTTCAGTTTATGAAACACTAGATTACAATGGTCATTTATTACTGTGTATTGTGTACTTAATCTATTCTATTAATTGTCTATTCTATATTTTTGCCAGTATCAGATTGTTGTGATGATTACTCCTTTAAAATACATTTTGAGGGGCAGCTGGGTAGCTCAGTGGAGTGAGAGTCAGACCTAGAGACAGGCGGTCCTAGGTTCAAACCCGACCTCAGACACTTCCCAGCTGTGTGACCCTGGGCAAGTCACTTGACCCCCATTGCCCACCCTTACCACTCTTCCACCTATGAGACAATACACCGAAGTACAAGGGTTAAAAAAAAAACAAAAAACTTTCAAATAAAATACATTTTGAGATGTGTTACTGCTGGGTCTCCTTCTTGCATAGTTTTTCCACTAATTCCCTCATTATTCTTAACTTTTTAGTTTTAAAATTAATATTTTAGCCCTATAAAATGAACTTTTATATTTGAATTAGTATGAAAGTAAGCAAATAATTTCATTTAGAGAGAATTATAATTGTTATAATGTTCTCAACCTATCTATGAACAATTAGTACTTCTCCATTTGTTTAAATCCATATGTGAAAAGTTTTATAATTGTATTCATATAGGTCCTGTTTTTGGTCTTGGCAGGTAGGGTTCCCCCAAACCCTGCCAAGAATTTTACATTGTCTACAGTAATTTAAAGTGGAAATTCCTCTTTTTACCTCTTCCTACTAGACTTTTCTGGTTATATAGAGAAATGCTGATTGCTTATCTGGATTTATTTCATAATCTGCAACTTTGATGAAGTTATAAATTATTTCACCCAGTTTTTTAGCTGATTCTCTAAGCATATAATTATATTATCTGTGAAAAGTAATAGTTTTGTTTTCTCCTTGTCTATTCTAATACCTATAATTTTTCTTTCCTAATTTCTATAGATAGCATTTATAATATAAAATTGAATAATAGTAATGATAATAGACATTCTTTCTTTACCCAGGAACTTATTATGATGCCTTCTAGCTAATAATAATTGTAGAAAATGCTTACTGATCATTTTAAGTGAACACTGCTTTTCATTTTGGGGAAAGCTCCTTTTAGTCCTATGCCTTCAAAACTTTTTCCCCCTGCATCTATTGAGATAATCATATAGTTTTTGTTGTTTTTGTTATTGATAAGGTCATTATGCTGCTAGTTTTCTTAATTTTAAACCATCCCTGCAGTCTTGGTATAAATACTACCTGATCATATTATAGGAACTTTGTAGTGTATTCCTATAAAATACTTGAAAGTATTTTGTTTTACTTTGATATTACTTAGGGAAATTGATGTAATTTTCCTTCTTTGTTTTTGCTTTTCCTGGTTTATGTATTAGCATCATATATGTGTAATAAAATTATACTGTAGGACTCATCTATTTTTCCAAATAGGTTATATAGTTTTGAAACTAATTCTTCTTTAAAAGTTTGGCATGATTTGCTTGTGATTCCATCTGATTGTGGGGATTTTATTTTTGCCACTTATAGACTGCTAATTTATTTTTCTAATTCCTCTTCTTTTAATTTGGGCACTCTATATTTTGGAAATGGGCATTCATTTCACTTAGATTATCATGTAGTTGGGCAAAATAGCTCCTAATAATTGCTTTAATTTCATGTTTGCCTTTTGCATTTGAGGGTCAAAATTTCTATTTAGTTTTGGCCGTTTCATCAAGAATGCTTGAAAGTCCCCTATTTAATTGAATATTCATTTTCCCCTTGAAGGATGATACTCAGTTTTGCTGAGTAGGTGAATATTGGTGGGACCTATTTGTCCTCTGAAGTGACATTTTCCAAACTCAAAGCTTTAATATTGAACAAAAACAATGGCCATTGTATTTAGAGACTAAGTATACTCTGTCTAAATGCTGTAATCATGATAAATTTTTTAAGGAGCTACAAATGTTTTTGAGGAATGTAAAAAGTTTAAACTTCTTGAATTACTTATGATCTAATTTATTTTGACTAAATTTAAAGTTAAAGCTTCTAAATCTTGTGTTATCCTGACTATGCCTCAATAGTATTTAAATTGTTTCTTTCTGACTATTTGTGGTATTTTTTTCTTTTATCTAAGAGCTCTAGAAGAGTATAACATCTCTGTTAATTTTTTATTTTTGAGATCTCCTTTAAAGGATGACTGGTGGAGTCTTTCAATTTCTATCTTATCTTCTGTATGTAAGAAAATAGGGCTATTTTCTGTGATAATTTCTTGAAATATGAAGCTTGTGCTCTTTTTTCATCATGGATTTCTGAGTGTATATTAATTTTAAAATTCTTTTAGAGTTTTTTCCCCAGATTATTTGTAGATTCAATTTTTAATATTTGTTTTGGGATATTTTGTAATCCAAATTCTCTGCCCTGCTCTAACATGTTCACACTCCCCCATATTGCTGGTAATATAATATAGGTTGTACATTTGTTATCAAACAACACATATTTCCATGTTTCTCCCATTGTGAAAAAAACACATATTGCTTATATTAGAGAAAATTTCATGGAGGAAATCAAGTGAAGAATCTTATGCTTCAGTATATATTCAGACTACCAGTTCCTTCTATGGCAATAGAAAGTTTTTTTTTTTTCATCATGAGTCACTTGGAGTTGTCCTGGATCCTTGCATTGATTATAATAATTAAATAATTTACTGTTGATTATCATACTTTATTGCTGTTAATGTGGACAACGTTCTCCTGTTTCTGCTCACTTCACTTCACTTTGTATAAATCTTTCCTGCTATTGTGTGATCATTTTGTTTGTCATTTTTATAAAAAAAATAAAATTTTATTACATTCATATACCACAACTTGATAATTTATTTCCCAGTTGATGGATAACTCCTTCATTTTACAGTTCTTTGCCACCAGAAATAGAGCTGTTTTAAATACTTTTTTTACTAGTAGGTCCTTTTCATTGTCTTTGATCTGTTTGGATTACAGACCTATTAGAAGTACTGTGTCAAATAGTATTCACAGTTTGATAGCCCTTTTGGGTATGATTCCAAATTGTTCTCCAGAATGGTTGTATTATTGGTTCACAGATCCACCAAAAGTATATTAGAATCCCGATTTTCCCATATTCCCTGCAACATTTATCATTTTATTTTTTGTCATATTAATCAGTCTGATAGGTATGAGGTAGGACGTTATAGTTCTTTTAATTTTTCTTTCTCTAATCAGTAGTGATGTTGAGCATTTTTTCATATTTCTAAAGAGAAATTATTTTTGTGTTTTCCACTTTATAATGTAGCTTAAGAACCAGTACAGAAAAGCAACCTTCCTTCATATTATTTTTCATTAATTCTCTTGATATTCTTGGCTATATAAAATTTATTTTTTCTAATTCTATGAAATAACTTTTTATTGTTTGATTGATGTCACTAAATACTTTTTTATCTGAGAAATAATTTAATTTCTTTATCTGAGAATTGTCTATTCATATCTTTTGACCTTTTTTCAATTATTTAATGGCTTGTATTCTTATAAATTTAAATAATTTCTCTATACATTAGAGAAATATGGCTTTTGTATAAATATTATACAATTTTTACCCATTTTTGTTTCCTTTCTAAACTTTATTGCATTGGCTTTGTTTATACAAAACCTTTTAATTTAATAGAGTTAAAAGTTATATATATTACATCTCATAATGTTATCTATATCTTGTTTGGACATAACATTTTCCCCTTATCCATATAAATGACAGGAAAATTATTCTATGTTCTATTTTTTTCATATTATCTTTTATTCTTAAATCATTTGTCCATATAGCAAAGTATATGGCGTGAAGTGTTGGTCTGTACCTGGGTTCTGTCATACAGTTTTCCAATTTTCCGAGCAGTTTTTTCAAACTTTTTTTTGTCAGTTCTTCCAAAAGTTTATATTCTTGCATTTGTCAAAAAGAGGTTACAATGTCCATTTACTACTGTGTATTGAGTGCCTCATTTCTCTGTTGATTTCTTAGTCATTACAAGATCCTTTTGATCTTTGTCACTTTGTAATTCAGTTTAAGATCCAGTAAAGCTAAGCCACATTGCTTCATTTAAAAAAATTATAATTCTCTTGATATTCCTGGCTTTTTCCAGATTAATTTTGTCACTTCTTTTTCTAGTCCCAGGAACTCATTTTTGTGTAGTTTGAATGATATGGACCTTAATAAATTAATTTAGGTATAATTGTCATTTTTATTATATTGGCTTAGCCTATCCGATGGCAAGTAATGTTTTTTCCAGTTATTTATATCTGACTTTATTAGTGTGGAAAGTATTTTCTTAAATTATCTCTCCTTGATCTATTTTTTCAGGCCAGTATGTTTTTTGTCCAATGAGACTATTCATATGCTTTCTATTAAAAAATTCTTTTGACTTCCTTTGTTTCTTGATGTCTCATGGAGTCATTAGTTTCCTCTTCTAATTTTTAAGGTATTTTCTTAAGTGAGATTTTTTACCTCCTTTTCCATTTGACCAATTATGTTTTTTAAGATGCTATTTTCTTTAGTATTTTTGTGCCTCCTTTAACAAGGTACTGACTCACTTTTCCATCATTTTGTTACATCACTTTCATTTTTTGTCACATTTTTTCATCTGCCTCTCTTAAATTATTTTTAAAATTCTTTCAGAGGTTTTCTAGGAATGCATTTTGAGTCCTTGACTAATTGATATTTTTATTTGAAATGTTGCATGTACCACTTCTGTTTTTGTTGTTGTCTTCTAGGTTTTCATCTTGATCTTCCCTGTAATGATAATCATTTACCCTGGTAAGGTTCCCTTGTTATTGCTTATTCATTTTTGAAGACTTTCTTTTTTTTAAACCTTTGCCTTTCATCTTAAAATCAAAACTATGTATTGGTTCTAAGGCAAAGTGTGGTAAATGTTAGGAGTTTAGTGACTTGCCCAGGGTCACACAGCAAGGAAGTGTGTGAGACCAGATTTGAATCCAGGACCTCCTTTCTCCAGGCCTGTCTTTCCTTCTACAAAGCCACCTAATTGCTGCTCCTCACCCGTGAGTCTATTTCTTTGTTTTTTAACATTATTTTGAAGTTAGTCTCTGTTCTTGGGGTAGAGAAGCACTGTCCAAAGTTTTAGGCCTTTCTCAGTACTTTCTCAATAACTCACTCCAAGTTTGCTGTCCAAGCCTCTGTGTATGCTATCTAAACTGAGTTCAAAGTCCAATATCCACTCTTTTGAGACTGACCTTTCTGACCAACTTCTCCTTTCCTGAAAAATTCTTTTCATCCCAAGTTTTTGTTAATTATACTGCTCTGAGTTCTTTTTTAACTTCTTTTTAACTTAAATGTTGTTTGTTCTCTTTAACTTAAAATGTTGTTTAGATGCAGGAGAAAAACATGATTCATCACCTGTATATGATTTGGGGTTTGGTATTAAAAGGTGACTCTTTTACAAAAACGAATAATATGGAAATAGGTATGAAGTGATAACACATGTATAACCCAGTGGCATTGCTTTTCAGATTTTGGGGGAGTGGGAAGAGCAGAGGCAGAGAAAATGAGTTATGAAACCACAGAAAAAATATTTTAAAGAAAAAAAAATGAAAAATTAAGTTGTTTAGAGGGGAATTTGAGAGAACTCAGATGATTCCCTGTGTTTATTTTACCAACTTCTCTCCCCCTCCCAAGCTCTTTTTAGAATTAATTTTTAGGTGTTTGAAGTTTTTAAGGTAGAGCATCTCTCAAATGTTATTTTGGTTATGTCATGTTATATTTTAAGCAAGCTTTAAAGGAGCCAGCAGTCATATTCTAATATTTTTTCTTATAAATATCCAAAAGGTAATATTGTTCTACTTTTATTCAATTACTTCTAATAACCAACTCTAGTTAATTAAATAATGTGTTTAAAAAACTGGGAAAGTGTCTTTCAATAAGTTGCTGTCATATATATATATCAATGTCAAATACTTCCATCTTCCACACATAAATAAAAACTAATATTATAGGTTATATTTTTATCCATAGTATTTTTTTTATCCTGGGACTCCATTCTAGGAGCATAGGGCCACAACCAGTAGGCAATGGGTCGCTCAGGGTCACCCAGCTGGGGGTGTCTGAGCCCGGATTTGAACCTAGGACCTTTCGTCTCTAGGCCTGGCTCTTAATCCACTGAGCTAGCCCAGCTGCCCCTACCTTAGGTTGCAGTTTCTTTAGCAGATGTAGTTTTTACAGGGTGGGGTTGCTAGTCCCACACCCAACCCTCCTCCTTTTTATAAAACTAAAATGAATTATCATTTCTAACATACCTACTACCAGAAAGATCAGCCAGTGTCACCACAAATCATTACTGCTACCAATGACCTCCTCAGCGAGAGAAATAATTCAATGTTTCCTCTAGAGGGCTTCTAAGGTATCTTCTATGGGGCAGCTAGGTAGTTCAGTGGATAGAGTTCTGAGTCTGGAGTCAAGAAGGCTCATCTTCATGCATTACTTCAGACACTAACTTAGTGACACTGGGGAAGTCAGAAATAACTATTTACCTCAGTTTCTTCATCTGTCAAATGGACTGGAAAAGGAAATGGCAAACCATGTCAGTATATTTGTCAAAAAAATTCCCCGAAATGTGAGTCCCAGATTCAGAGTTGACTAAAACTATTGAAAATAACAGTGATTATGAGATTAGATAAAGATGATTATCTGGGGGAACCTTTGCTAATTTTTTTAAATTTGAGAAATGTACTTTGTTTCCAGATTTCTTAAGATGCCAGTTTTATTAGAGGCTCATTGGTAAATGTTTGTCAATAGATGATCTACAGCCAAAAGGTCATTGGAAGATTCTCTGTTCCCTTTGAAAAAATTCCAAGTTATTTGGATGTTCACTCAGAAATCCTGGGGATTTATAAATATTCATCAAAGCATCTCTGAAAAATAGTTCTCAATTGGAGAAATAATATCACTTGAAACATTTATTGCCATTCATCTGAGAGTTCTCATGCTCAAAGATTCAAGCAATTTTTGGAATACTCTTTTTGTTAATATGAATATATATGAAAAAAAGAATCTTCACAGATCTTACACACTGAGTTTATTTGTTTATTTATCCCATTAAAATTTGTCTAATATAATTTTGGAAGGTTGAATGTTGTGCTTTCTTATTAAAAGAAAAACATATAAACTCTACCTTCCAATTTCTTAATTTCCCAGGGTGCACTCAAGATACAATATTTATTTAATTTTTTCAGTGTAATCAATCTCCCCCAACCCAAATGTCAACTATCTTATGCAACAAGGACTTTTTGTTCTTTTTATTTCCGTGCTTTTCAAACAAGTGTTCCACTACCAACATTTACTAAACATTAATTTTTTTAATTACAACATTTATTTAAGTATTTTTCCTTGCTATTGTTAGTTATTTAACCCTTATTGTCATCCTTATAATTTTCAATTTCCACATCAATAAAAAGTAAATAATCATATGAAACCAAGAAAAAACACTCTAGAAACTAAATTGTGACATATAAATGTGAAATAAATAATACTATGTCTGAAAATTATATTTTCAAGCATGTTCCTTCATGGAAAATCAATCATGACAATAGAATTTTCAAATTTCGGGGCAGAGACACTCTATGTTTAGAATTTAACTAACTTGCTGGAGGCAAGACTGAAACATATATATCCTAATTTAGACTCTAGTCTTATTTCTATATCAGAGTGGTCTAAGTGACTGACATTATTCTACTATTATATGATTAACTTTTAGAATGAAATTTATTTTTTTTTAATTCCTACTTTCTGTCTTAAAATCAATACTGTGTATTGCTTACAAGACAGAAGAGTGGTAAGGATTAGGCAATGGGGTTAAGTGACTTGCCCAGGGTCACGGGGCTGGGAAGTATCTCAAGTCAGATTTGAACCTATGACCTCCCAACTCTAGGCCTGGTTTGCAATCCACTGAGCCACCCAGTTGTCCACAACTTTTAGAATGAAATTTAAAATAAATTCAAAAGTATTTGAATATTTATGGAATAAAAATGGTAAAAAAAAACCAATAGTGATTCATATTGCAATTTTCAATATTTGAAAACATTGAGCTCTGACCAAGAACTGGTAGCTGGATATAATCATAATGAAACAAGAATTACAGAATGAAATTTGAACCAATTAGAAGAGTTTTTTGGAAGAAGTTAGAATATGTCAAAGTAGAAAGAAAAATAAAAGTAGAGGAAAAAATCACATTCTTAAAGAATGAATTGGAAATAGTTCTTTTTTTCTTCTTGTTTGTCTCTTTCAATAACTAGAGACTTTATTTTTATCTAGTCTAAGTTTGGTTTCAGAAATATGTAGTTTTAGCTTTGTCCTTTGAATCTAACATTATTAAAGTGAGAATTGAAGTTCTAATAAGGACAGATACTCTATCAAGTGATTCACCACTAACTTATTTGGGGTTAATAAAAAAGGAAATGTCACCCTGGAAGTAGCTGATAAATTATTCTATGTTTCAGAAGAGGAACTGAGTTGGTAATCGGGAGGTTACAAATCAACAATCTCAGAAGCACGGGGAGAGAGAAAACCTAGAGAGCAAATGCATGACATATATTTACAGTGGGAGATCATCAAATAAAGAGTTAAGAGTCCTATGTAAACCTAGCAATTCAAAATGCAGTGAGAAGCTGGACAAGAAAACTTTTTTTTAATTCACCATTGCCAGTTTAAAAGGCAGTGGATATTCTCAGCAAAGGTCTTAGAAGCTATACTAAGAAGGGAATTGGTTCTTGAATAATAAGTTTAGTTCATGTAAAGAATAAACCCATGACAGCATCCCTCATGTCAGGATTCATCCTAACAATACTCACTCACTCATCTTATAGAGATACATTGTTGGACTTAGATACTACGAAGACACAGTGAGACAGTTTCTGGGCTAGTAAGAGGAAATTGCAAATTAGAATTGTTTAATCCTTAAATTGTTCTTATTGTTATTTTTTTTACTTAGTCATTATTATAATTAAATAGAACATATCTAATTAAAAAGAAATTAAAGAGGGATTCCTTATGGTTGGTGAGATCCTTTTTATGTTCCTGTTCAGAGGTGAAATTATATTTATTGTATTAAGCCCCAGGACAATAATAAATGAAATTCATATTCATTCAAAATAATTTGACATATACATCCACATGGGGAAATTTATCCTGCCTACAATCATACTATTACACTTCATTGGAGAGATGGCTAAAAGGGTTGATCCCTTGGTGCGGATAATTTGCACAGGCACTGTGCATAGACAATGATGAGCTCACAAATAAAGAGCAGTAAGATTAGGATTCTTCCAGGAGAAGCAGGCTTTGGGGTCACTGCATTTATTTAGCTTGCACATAGTAAATACTTAATAAATAGTTGTGACTTTACTTGACCTTTAAAATGATGCCATGTGGGAGCAGTATGTACAGAAAATGACATCCTTTCTCTATGTTTTAATAAATTAATAGATTCAATTTTATTATTGATCACCTTTACTCTTATTTCCTCTTTTTTCTTTTTCTACATGATATTATTTCCCCCAATTACATGTAAAATGATTTTAATACATTTTAATTGAGTTCAAAATTATGTCTTCTTCCCATATTCCCTCCCTCACTTCCTTTTATCCTTCAAGCCTCCTTTAGATTGTAAACAATGTTATACAGAGTTTGTCTGATCACCCTTTACTCTAGAAGACAGTTGCCAAGTATTTTACATATGCTTTACTTTTAGGGAAGAAAAAAAATCCCTTTTTTTCCTACAAATTCAGACTTCCCAGATGTTAGATTCATAGCACAACTCCCCAGAATTAGTCCTAGACCAAAAATGAAATTTAAAAAATAACTTTAATAATTAATGGATTTCTTTTAGCCTCACATGCTATAATACACTCCAAAAGAATTGCCTGTTGAACTGTCGTTATACATACTTTAAAGAAAATATTTCTATTTATAAAAGACCTGATCAATTTGTTTTAAGCGTATCCTTTCATATATCTGAGAAAATTTCAAGATCCATTTTCATCTCTTTTTAGTTACTATTATAAGTGAAAAGAAACATGGTTACACCTTAAACATAAATCCAGAAGCCTTGTCTTATTCCACCCTTTGCTATTCTGTGTCATCTCTAACCACCTTCTATTGATTCCATTGTAGTTCTATGTATATTCATTTTGCATATAGTCATACATACACAAGGTATTTGATGGAAAGTTAGTTCCTTGAAAGAAGGGAATGTTTTATTTTCTTTCTATCCACAGGACTTAACACAGCAACTGGCACAGACCAGGCACGCAATAATTTTTGATTTATTGGTTGGTTTTGAAAAATAGAACTCAGAACATAAATCATAAGTCTTGAGAGTGAATTCCAACCTGACCTTGGATACTTTCTGGCTAGGGGACCTTGGACAAGTCATTTAACTCCTTAGCAAATATCTTTTCTCTTACATAATACTCATTCTTATATGTAAAAAAGGGAAATAATACTCAACCTACCAAACTTATAAGCTGTTCTGAGTAAAATGCTGAATAAATTGGGTCCATAAAATTACTTATAGAATGCTTATCTGCATGTAAAATTGTTTACAAATTCTCGTGCCAGCTGAGAAATAAAGCCTGGATAGAATATTATTTTAAAATGTAAAAGATTGTTTTCTTATTATTCCATTGGGGATTAATAATAAAAACTTTCTCCTCATACCCCCATATCATGATCTATGTCTGACTTAAGCCAAGATGAGTCCTAAGAAATGGCTTCAGGCACTTTCTAAGGGTCATGCAATCTGTATCCGTGGCAGTATTTGAACTCGTGTTTCTGGCTAACAGTGAAGCACTCTATTCTCTCTGCTATGTATGTAATATAGACGAAGATTTTCTATGTGCGTTAAGGCAGTAGGGAAATGGATAAATTTCCCATAGGTAGAATGGAATTTAATATTAGGAATGAGATAAAATGATTATTAAATTATTAAGTTATACTACAAATATATAGTCTAATGTATTGTTATAAATTATATTATATATCATTATATTATACTATAAGTAAGAGAGTTCTTCTTTAAGTGAATATGGCAGATGTCAGGCAATTTGTTCTTTTTTTTTTTTTTTTTTTTACCTATATGTTCATATAATACATATTTCTCTGTTTGTCAAGTTGTGAAACAAGATACATACTGGTTACACTAGAGAAACATTCCTGAAGGAAATAAAGCAAAGGATGTTATGTTCCAACCTGCATTTGGACTCCTCTGCTCCTTTTCTGGTGGTGGATAGCCTTTTTCATCAAGAGCTCTTTAAAAAAAATTAAATTAAAAAAATTAAAACCTTGCTTTCCATCTTAGTATTAATACTATACATGGGTTCCAAGTTAGAAGAGCAGTAAGGGAAAGGCAATGGTGGGTAAGTGACTTGCCCAAGGCCACACAGCTAGGATGTGTCTGAGGCCAGGTTCATCAAACTGTTTTTTTTACATTTATTAATATTCATTTTTAACATGGTTACATGATTCATGCTCCTCCTTTCCCCTTCGACACCCCCCAACCCCCACCCATGCGCATTTCCACTAGTTTTGTCATGTGTCCTTGATCGAGACCAATTTCCAAATTGTTGGGAGTTGCACTGGTGTGGTAGTTTCGAGTCCACATCCCCAATCATGTCCACCCCAACCCATGCGTTCAAGCAGTTGTTTTTCTTATATGTTTCCTCTCCTGCAGTCCTTCCTCTGAAAGTGGGTAGCATCTTTACCATAAATCCCTCAGAATTGTCCTGGGTCATTGTATTGCTGCTGGTTCAGAGGTCCATTACATTCGATTTTACCACAGAATGTCAATCTCTGTGTATAGAGTTCTTCTGGCTCTGCTCCTTTCGCTCTGCATCAGTTCCTGGAGGTCTCTCCAGTTCGCCTGGAACTTCTCCAGTTTATTATTCCTTTTAGCACAATAGTATTCCATCACCCGCATATACCACAGTTTGTTCAGCCATTCCCCAATTGAAGGACATACCCTCCTTTTCCAGTTTGTTGCCACCACAAAAAGCGCAGCTATGAATATTTTCATACAAGTCTGTTTATCTATGATCTCTTTGGGGTACAAACCCAGCAATGGTATGGCTGGGTCAAA
>NC_058132.1:585312883-585327992 GCF_016433145.1 Gracilinanus agilis | reverse complement strand
ATCTCTGCCCTCCTTAATTTGTTAATATATGCACTCAAGGATATAAATTTCCCCCTGAGTACTGCCTTGGCTGCATCCCACAGAGTTTGGTACGATGTCTCATCATTGTCATTCTCTTCAATGAAATTATTGATTGTTTCTATGATTTCTTCTTTGACTAATTGGTTTTGGAGAATCATATTATTTAATTTCCAATTGGTTTTTGATTTGCCTGTCCAGGTGCCCTTACTAATTATTATTTTTATTGCATTATGATCTTAGAAGGTTACATTTATTATTTCTGCCCTTTTGCATTTGTTTGCAATGTTTCTTTGCCCTATTACATTGTCAGTCTTTGTGAATGTACCATGTGCAGCTGAAAAGAATGTGTATTCCTTTTTGTCCCTATTTATTTTTCCCCACATATCCATTAAATCTAATTTTTCTATGACTTCATTCACCTCTCTTACCTCTTTCTTATTTATTTTGGTTTGATTTATCTAGATCTGAAAGAGGAATATTCAGATCTCCCACTATTATGGTTTTACTATCTCCTTCTTGAGCTCTGCCAGTTTCTCCTTTATGAATCTAGATGCTATGCCACTTGGTGCATACATATTGAGCAGTGTTATTTCCTCATTGTTTATACTGCCTTTAATCAGGATATAATGACCTTCCCTGTCTTTTTTAATCATATGTATTTTTACGTTGGCTTTGTCAGAAATCACGATTGCCACTCCTGCCTTCTTTTTCTCATTTGACACCCAAAAATTTTGCTCAAGCCCTTAACCTTAAAATTGTGTATGTCCACCCGCCTCATATGTGTTTATTGTAGACAACATATGGTAGGGTTTTGGTTTCTAAATCACTATGCTATTTGCTTCTGTTTTATGAGTGAGTTCATCCCATTCACATTCAGTTATAATTATCAGTTGCGCATTTGCTGACATTTTCATATCCTCCCCTATTCCTACCCCTTCTTCTTAAACTATTTCCTTTTAAGCCAGTGGTTTGTTTTAAGCCGGTATCCCTTATTCCCTCCCTTGATTAATTTCACTTTCTACCCCCTCCATTATTATTCCCTTCTTTTTATTTTTAAAGGTCTAATAAATTCCCTCCCCCTTCTTCTCCCTTCCCTTTTTTGACCTCCCCACTCCCCTGCTCCCCTTGGTTTATTCCTTCTGACTTTCTTAGTAAGGTTAGATAGAGTTTTTTATCCCAATGGATAATATAACTACTCTTCCCTCTCCGGGTTGATTACACTGAGAGTAAGCTTTAAATATTACCTCTTAATGCTCTCTTCCTCTCCTTCTTCTAAAAGTATTTGTCCCCTCCCCTTCCCATGCCCTCTTTGTGAATAATAGAATATCCTATTTTTATTATTCACTCAAGTTTCTCTTGGTGTCCCCTACTATTCATCCCCCTCTTTCCTACCCCACATGTCTTCTTAGACCATTTAGTATTCCGTCCTCTCCCTATGAATTATTCTTTTGATTACTATAATAGTGAATACTATAATATTGAATAGAGTTCACTACAGAGAATTATACATAGCATTTCTCCACATAGGAATACAGATAATTAGATCTTACTGAGGCCCTTAGAAAGGCAAATTTAAAAATTATAAGTTTTCTTTCTTTCCCCTCTGTTTCTTATTTACCTTTTCATGTTTCTCTTGATTTTTGTGGTTGGATATCAAACTTTCCATTTAGTCCTGGTCTTTTCTGTGCAAATACTTGGAAATCTTCAATTTTGTTGAATGCCCATACTTTCCCCTGGAAGTATATAGTCAATTTTGATGGGTAGCTGATCAGTGGTTGAAGGCCCAGTTCTCTTGCCTTTCTGAATATCATACTCCAAGCCTTGTGGTCTTTTAGTGTAGAGACTGCCAGATCCTGTGTGATCCTAATTGGTGCTCCTTGATATTTGAATTGTCTCTTTCTGGCTTCTTGTAAGATTTTTTCTTTTCTTGGAAGCTCTTGAATTTGGCTATTATATCCCTGGGCGTTGTCCTTTCTGGGTCTAGTGTAGAGGGTGATCTATGGATCCTTTCAATGTCTATATTGCCCTCTTGTTGTAGAACTTAAGGGCAATTTTGCTGAATAATTTCTTTTAGTATGGAGTCCAAATTACTATTAATTTCTGCTTTTTCAGGAAGACCAATGATTCTCAAATTGTCTCTTCTAGACCAGTTTTCTTGGTCTGTCACTTTCTCATTGAGATATTTCATGTTTCTTTCTATTTTATCAGTCTTTTGACTTTGTTTTATTTGTTCTTGCTGTCTTGTGAGATCATTGGCTTCTAATTGCTCAATACAAGCCTTTAGGAACTGGTTTTCAGCTATAATCTTTTGGTTTTCCTTTTCAATCTGGTCATTTCTAGTGTTCAACTTGCTTATCAGTTCATTTGATTTCTTAGCCTCACTTTCCAATTGCAAAATGCTACCTTTTAAACTGTTATTTTCTTGCCTGATTTCCTTTTGAGGTATTTCCCATTTCTCTAGCCAAATCTTCCAACTTTTTCGTCATCTTAAATTTGAACTCTTCAAGCACTTGTGACCAGTTTTCATTATTTTGGGAGGGTCCAGATGCTTGTTTGTTCTCTTCTGTTTGCTCGATTGTCTGGATTTTCTCAGTGTAAAAGTTGTAGAGTGTTAAAGATTTCTTCTTGTTGTTGTTAATCTTTCTCTTTTGACCTTCCTGATTCTGGGTTGCCAGTGTTAGCTGGTTTTCTGCTATACTCTTTTTATTTTCCTTTTCAGTTTAGACTATCCTGTTTTCTAGCTGTTTGATTTTTGTCTCCAATTTGCTTATCAATTCTTTTGATTTGGGGGCATCTTTTTCTAATTGCCCAATTCTAGCCTTTAGAGACTGGTTTTTGGCTATAATATTTTGGTTTTCCTTTTGAATCTGATCTTTTTGGTTCTTTAAGGCTTCCAGCTGGTCATTCCTGGTCTTCAATTTGCTGGTCTTCAATTTGCTCATCACTTCATTTTATTTTTGAACCTCACTTTCCAATTGAGAAAATCTGCCTTTTAAAGTGTTATTTTCTTTCCAGATCCCTTCCATCTTTCTTATAATCTAAGATTTGAACTCTTCAAGAGCTTGTGACCAGTTTTCATTTTTTTTTGGAAGGTTTGGATATGGTTACTTGTTTGTTCTCCTCTGCTCTTTGCTCTGTTGTCTGGATTTTTTCTGTGTAAAAGATGTCAAGTGTTAAAGATTTCTTCTTGACCTTTCTCTTCTGAGATTCTTGTGTCTGGCTTGCCATTATTAGCCCAGAGCCCTCTCAGTTTAACCTCACACCCAGGATCTGTCTGAGCTCTTTAGGTTCCTAAAGACTGAGGTCTAGTTTTTCTCAGGGTTAAGCCTCCTGGTGGTCCCCTTGCTTGTTCCTCTGCCGGAAACGCTTTTAACAGTCTCAGGGTGCTACTTCCACAGGCATGCACCCCTCTGCACTGGGTCCCCACCCAAGGTCCATGCCTGCACTCAAGATCCATGTCTGCACCTGCGTCAGAGCCTGTGCTCAAGGTCTGTGTTCAAAGTCCTCCCGTTCTTTATCCTCTTGGGGTCTTAAGTCTTGCTGCTCTCAGGAGCAGGCCCTGGTGATCCTAGGTAGCTTCCAAGGACTTACTGGATGCCCCGAACTTGTTCTAACTCTTGTGCTCTGGTTTTGGCCCTGTAGGTGGTGTGGGGTGGGAGGTGGTTGCTCAGCTTGCATTTTAGTGAGAGCTATTTCACCCCCTGATAGCATGGAAATGCCCCGATCCCATGTAACTTCAGTGTTGTGCCCTGTTGTGGGGTCCCTTCATTCGTCTAAATTTGCTTTTATGTCCTCTTGAGGAGTCCTATATCTGTGGGTTAGGAGAGGTTAAGCACCTGCTTTTTACTCTGCTGCCATCTTAACCCGGAACCTCTATGATAAACGGTTTTTAAGAGTTGCAAATATCATCTTTTCTTATGAAAATCCAAACCATTTGAACTTATTGGGTCTCTTTAAAAAAGGGGTTATTTATTTTGTCCTTTTCCCCCTTTCTTAGTTACTTTTTAATGATTCTCTTGAGTTCTGTGTTTGGGGATTAATTTTTCTGTTTAAGTCTGATCTTTTCTTTATGAATGCTTGGAAGTTTTCTATTTAATTAAATGACCTTACCTTCCCCTACAAGAATATAATCAGTTTTGCTGGGTAGTTGGTTGTAGACCCAGTTCCCTTGCTTTCTGGAATATCATATTCCATGCCTTCTGGTCCTTCAGTGTGGATGCAGGCAGGTCATGTGTTATCTTTACTTTGGTTCCACGATATCTGAATGACTTCTTCACTGCTTGTGGTATCTTTTCTTTCGTCTGGTAGTTCTTGAATTTGGCTATAACATTCCTGGGTGTTGTTAATGAGAATTAAATGCAGGAGATGATCTGAGGATTCTTTCAATCTCCATTTTTCCCTCTTGTTCAAGAATTTTGGGACACTTTTCTTGGATAAGTTCCTATAGAATGGTGTCCAGGCTTGTTCTTTTTTCATGATCTTCTAGTAGTCCATTAATTCTTAAATTATCTCTCCTTGATCTATTTTCCAGATCTATAGTTTTAGCAATAAGGTGTTTCATATTTTCCTCAATTTTTTCATTCTTTTGATTTTGTTTTATAGAATCTCCTTTGTAAGTCATCTTTCACCTTATTTGCCTCATTTTCAATCTGGTCCATTCTAGCTTTCAAGACACTATTTTCTTGTTTTAGTTAATGTACCTTTGTTTCCAGATGACTTATTTTGCTTTTTTAAATTCTTTACCCTATTGTCTTCAGTCTCTTAATTTTTTTTGGAATTGTGTTTTGAGTGCTTCCAAATCCTTAGTCCAATTCTGGGAGTTTCTGCATTTTTGCTTGATGTTCCCTGGACCTCCTCTGTTCCATTTGCTCTTAGTTCATTACTTGGATTGAAGCTGTCACTTGTAATTTCTTTTTTTTCTCTGTTGTTTACCAATATATTTTTTCCTTCTTTGCCCCCAGTCACTGGCTGTAATCTTGCTCCTCTGATTAGTTGCTAGATCTGTGGGTTTGGTCTGTTCTGTTCTGAAGGGGCTTCTTCTCTATTCTGCTGGTTGGCTAGATTAGACTGATGGAGTATTAATGAGCCCTGAGGTCAGATATTTCCCAGCTGTCAGTAGAAGCTGAAGCTGAAGGTGAAGGTGAAGGTGTAAAGGCTAAAGAGAACTGTGTTCCCTGCCCTTTTATCCAGGTATTCTGTTAATATAATTTCTAAAACAGAAAGTAAAGATTTAAAAAAGAAAGTTTTCTTTAGGTTCCTTTAGAGAGTCTGAAAGTAAATAAATAAGTTGTGTGCACACTCTCATAGTTTTTTAATTTATTTAAGGTACTACTGGGGATTCTGTATTGTCTAGAACAGGATTTTAACTGGACAGCTCAGATCAATTCACTCCAATCTACTTGAAGGAATTAGAAGCTGTAGGAGTATAAAAGAGAGACAAATGCAGAGTAAAGATGTTTCCTTTTTCAGATTTTTATTGGTTAAATGCAACCGATTCAGCAAAAGAATATATTACTGTCAGACTTTATTTTTCATTTGCATATGAAAGGGTCAGGAAACTCAGATGGAGTTTGACAGAAACAATGAAATTGCCTCTGGGTAAGGAATAGCCTTTGTGTGTACTACTTAGTACAAATCCTTTACCTCTTCTTCACTTTTTAATAATAAAGTTCTCTTTGATAATCTTCAAATTTCAATATTTTACATTTTCACATTTAATTCTATTTATACTTTTCATGTAATTTTTGCTTACCAATGTGGATTCATAAGATAACGTCAAGGAAAAACCACTATAAAGATTTTATTTCAAAAATCCTTATTTTTATTTTAAATTAATTAGTAGCATTAATTTTTCCTAATTTTAAAAAGAATGTATAATTAAAAAAATAGACAGTTAGCATGTCAGTTATATTGCTCAAATTTTCCTTTATCAATTTATATACAATATCCCAAATCCCACCATATTTCTACCTTTCAAATTGTTTGGTGGTCAGTAACTTGCTCTAAATTATCTCACAACTGTGTCATGAAATAATCAATATACAAGCTTAAAGTAATAGAGAAGTCCTGGAAAGGGGAAAAGTCTTTGTGACTCTAGCATCTCCCTACTTCCTAAATTCTTCACAACCTAATGTTTTCACTATGCTACAGAAATCACACAGAATTTAGGCTATACCTTTCCTGTCATACTGTTGTTAAAAAAAGAAAGAAAGAAAAGAAAGACCTAAATGATTATCCCTGTTCTATTTGATATCAGCCTGAGACCCAACTCCTAATTGCCATTAATCTAATTTTCCCCACCATTTTCATCAGGAATGACCCTAATCCTGAGCAATAAGAAAGGAAAAGGAGGTATCTATTGCAGATGGCCTTCTCAGAGTTTACCACAGATAGGAAGAGACTTGGAAGAACCATCAAGGCTGGAAGGATCAAGGTAGGGTACTTAAAGGATGAAGAAATCATGGACATGTTTTTTATAGGGAAACAAAATTGATACCTATTACAGTCATCTCTCACTATGTTGTGGTTCACATATCCAGGCTTCACTGCATCATGGGATTTAAAAAAAATATTTATCTAATTTTGTATCTCAGAATTCCACTTATCCCATAGTGGTTGATGGAATGAAAGACAACCAGCCACAGTGGGGTGTTCTGTATCCTGGGCACTGATTGGTTCAGTGACTATAGGATAATAAGAATGTGGAAATGGTTTATAGGAGAGTGGGAAGGGTTTATAAAGGATATATATATATATATATATAGCACTGCTGCTTCACAGATTTTTACCTATCACAGGAGCCTCTTGTAACTCTGAAAAAAAAGGTGAGGGATCACTGTACTGGGTTTTTTGTTTATTTTCAATTGTTATTTCTGGAATATATCTTAAAGTTAGTTTTATTTTATTGTTCCATAAAAGTTTGGGAAGAAATTTTGTATTATTGTCAAAAATATGTATATAGATAAGCATTTTGAATTTCCTAAAAGATAGAAATTATTCCCTTTTGAGAAAAACAAGATATACTAAAAGAGTGTAATATTAAACTTAAAATTATTAAGTAATGATAAAAATGTCAGAATGAATTTTTAAAAAATACTTATGAAGCAGAAAATTTAGCTGAGAAAAGTTGCATAGACTGTTTTGTCAATTCTAAAGTGTTATCTTCTTCTTACTAATTATAAAGATGAAAACATCCCTTTCCTCTAAATCAAAGGATGTCAATTTCTTGAGATTCTATCTTCTATTTCTTTCAGTAGAAAGCATTAGTTTTGAAATAGTCCTAAAAATAGCTAGGTCTTAATTTCTGTTTCTTCCTATTTAAATTAAGAGAACTGGTGTTTTATAAAGTTCCTTTTACCTGTAAAGTGATACTTTGATGGATCCCTGATCTCATTGATTTAGATCCTTCTGCTACTGGAATAGGTAACCATGCATTCATTCCTTCTCACTATTTGGGATTCTTACCTATATCCTTCAATAAATAGTTAACTTCCATGTCCAATATTTACATAGCACTTGAAGTTTTGGAAGTAAATTACCTAAACTATCATCAACTGAACATCTCTTTGGGTTTTGAAGACCTTTCTTCTGATTATCACAATATACTGGAAATACCAGTTTAGAATTTAAATCATCCATTTCCTATTTGATTCTCAGCACTGACCTATCTCTTTTTCTGGTCATTTATACCCTCTTGATGAGGTCTTTTTTCATAATTTAACTTGTTCAGCAATACTATGATTTTTAAAGGCAATAATGAAAAATAAGATGCCTCAAAAATCTTTCTCTGTAGTTTTAACTGTTTGATCTATTTAATTTAGCATGTTTTCAAGATTAAGCTCTTTCATATCCTATTTTGGTTGTTTTTGTAGAAGTGGAATATGAAGCACTTATCATTCCAATATCTGTTTTGTAGATCCTTTATCCTGTTTTCCTCTTTCCAGCTCTCCTCACTGACTTATGTGCACTGTGTGGGTGGTAACAGGTCAAGGGAGAGGAGGAGGAAGTGGAACTGGAGAGGTGGAAATATGCCCATAAATATCAAGGGTCAATGGAACAGTTAGTCAAGAGCTAGATAGTGAAACAAGAAAGAATAAAAATGCCAAAGGCTAGAGAACTCTGTAAAATAGAGAAAACGAGTCAAAGTAAGCAGAGCAGTGCCAGAAGAGCTTCCACAAGGCAAGGACCTTAGTAGCAGAAATAGGTGGTTATCCTTTCTTTAGTAATTTAGTACTACATTACCCTAGAACAAGGGCTCTTAAATTTATTTTTCATCATGTTTTCATTGGGGAAGAGGAATATAAAGGGAATTAACATTTAGAAAGTACATTGTTACTGGAGGCTTTTTTTCCTGTAAATGACTAGATTTAGGGTGGGGCTTATTAATTAACAATTTGCAGTTACATACAAAGTTATGGTATGCTTATTCTTGACAACTTTGTACTCAGGACAACTGTATAATATTGTTGTAAGACTGTTAATTTTAGGTCTAGTTATGTACATAGCTTTCTAAGTTGGCAGATATTTTATTCTGCCTATTAAGTAGTTATGTTAGTAATACTAAGAAGAAGAAAATGTTTTCCAATTATTTACATATTTATAATTTCCAAATTCTTTAACCTAGCATCACACATTTGAGATCCCTTTAATATGCTTTATAGCTATCTCTTTTGGAAAATAAGCAAAAACAAAACAATTTTATGTAAAACTCTCACCTTCCCTCTCAGAATCAATACTAAGTATTGGTGTCAAGACAGAAGAATGGCAAGGGCTGGGCAATTGGGATAAAGTGACTTGCCCAGGATCAAACAACTAGTAAATATCCATTTAGCTGTTTCCTCTATCTACTTCTTAAACTTTATTTTATCTACTTTAATTTTCCTTGCTTACTTTAGATTTTTCTATAGATCATACTTCTATCAAAAAATCAGTCAACAATTATTTATTAAATATATGCTGCTTTATTAAGCACTTGGTGGACTGATACAACCATTCTGGAGAGCATATGGAACCATACCCAAAGGGCCATAAAACTGTGCATTATAATCTTTGATTTTGCAATAATTCCACTACTTGGTCTGTATTCTAAAGAGATCAAAAATAAGAGAAAATACCTATCTGTACAAATATATTTATAGTAGCTCTTTTTATGGCAGCAAAGGTTTGGAAACAGAAGAGATGTGTTTTTTTTTGTTGTTTTTGTTTTTGTTTTATTTTGTTTTTGCAAAGTGGCTGAACAATTATAGTATATGATTGTAATGGACTATTATTGTGCCATAAGAAATTATAAATAAGATGATCATAAAAAAACTTGAAAAGACATAAATGAAGTGATGGAAGTGATGCAAAGTGAAATGAGAACCAGAAGAACTTTATACAAAGGACCAATAGTATATGATGAACAATTGTGAATGGCTTTAACAACTATCGACAAGGCAAGGATCCAAGATAACTCCAAGGGACTCATGGCAAAAAAAGATATCCACTAGAAAGAACAGATATAGTCCAAATGTGGATTGAAGCATACTATTCTTCTCTTTATTTCCTCCACGAATGTTCCTCTAGTGTAAGGTTATGTTTCTTGTTTCATTATATAATGAATGTGAAAATATGTATTGTGTGATAATATATCTACAATCTATATCATATTATATGTTTTTGAGGAGATATGAGGGGTAAGAGGGAAGAATAGAACATGGGTTGCATATTGTCAGAAATTGAAGTCTAAAAATTATATAGACATGAAATCTGGGAAAATAAAAATGGTAATAAAACATATTAAGGACTGAGTTCAATACAAATTTTAGATGGTATAACACCTCTGCCCTCATAGAGCTTATAATCTCAAAATGAAACAAATTTATCTTTGTAGCTTGTACAAGATTATATGCTAAATTTATTAGAAAATGACTAGGGGGGGAAATTAATTCTGAAAGGAATTTTAACAACTTTGGGTGAGGAAAATCATGGAAGACTTCATGAGATCTGTGACATTTGAATCAAACTTCAAAAAAGAGATTAAAATTCATTAGATGAGTAAAGGGAGAGAGGTTATTCCAAATAGGAGTAGCAGGGTAAAAGAACAATGCTAAGAGAAATCAAAGCACTTTCTGGCCACAGAGAAGAGCCTAGTATAATTGTAGTTAAGGGTATCTATAAAGATGAAATGGGAGATGGGGCTGGAAAGGCAGAGCCAAGTTTTAGAAAATTTTGATTATCACAAAGTGGAATTTTGAAAGAAAAACGAGGCTATATGAAATATTTTTAAGTTCTAGAAGGGTATGTCAATGATATTAAGTTGATAATAGAAGAAAGAAAAAATGAAGTTGAGAAAACCTTTCAGAGGGCATTTATTTTCTAGAATGGCAGCAATGGGTAGAGAGAAGGAAATGCCAGGGAGAGATGTGGAAGCAGAATTTGAAAGATGTGGCAATGGATTGAATATGAGACATGAGGGAGTGAGAAGAATCAAAGATAATTCCGAAGTTGGGGTCAGTGGTGTCTCTACAGAAAAAAGGAAGTAAAGGATAAAGTTTTAGGGGTCAGGAAAGATAACAAACTTTTGTTGGAGACATACTCAATGCCAGTGTCTGTGGGACAAAGAGTTGAAAATAGAAACTGTTAAATTATATGAACTTGGATTTCAGAAGAAATATTAGACTAAGAGAAAGATCTAAGAGTCATATCTAAAGACATAATATTGGAAGCTTTGGGAGTGATTAAAAAGGTGCAGTATGCCAGACTAGAAGAGAGTAAATGTATCCATTTTCATAAAAAGAGGAGAGAATAAATTGATTAAATAAAGGTTGACTAAATTTTATTTTAATTTCTGACAAAATTCTAGCTAAAGGGACTATTTATGAATATTTGGGATGGGCTACACTGAACCAATATCTTTAGAACAAAATTTTACTCTCTTGTTAAACTATCTGATCTATCTCTATCTATCTACATCTATTCATACAGATAGTTGATAATATTTGTGTCTATATATGTATATAAATAGTATATACTTTGATGTATTGTATCTATATATGTATATATAGTATATATTTTGATGTATATTTGTGTATTATGATATGTTTTAGTGAAAAAATTTAAAAATATATGGGAGATCAGCAAAGATGATGGCTATCTCTTCTAAAAATTCCAAGAAATATCTATGAAGAGTACCAGACCACATATTGCTGCTATGGAGAAAGTGTAGTGGGTCATTTTTTCTAGCTCAAGATTACAAATTCTACCCACATTAAAGTGGTCAGGGCATGGAAAATAGAACAAGGATGATCAAGCAGCTCTATTAATTTTCTCCCTCAGTCCCTTGAATAGGAACTCTTATTTAACTTACAAGTGCAGCTTCAATCTGTCACTTACCCTTGAGCTGTAGCTACCCTGAGACAACTGATTAGAATAGAGACTGCAGTAACAGAGGTCTGCCTATAGCTCTGTCACTATGAACCTGCCAAGCCTTCCAGCTAACCCACTGTGGACAGGGCCAATTACTAGAACTTTAGCAAGGGATAAGTCTATAGTTGTGTTGCCTAGACCCAGACTAAAGTCTAGAGAGCTCAGGCCAAGAGATCAGCAGGCAGCTTGTACCTTACAATAACCTTATTATCTGCTGAAAGTTTGCATCTTCTTGCCCCGAATTCCTTAAGAAGATGGGATTCAATCCAGAGAAAATAGAATCAGGACCATAGAAGATGAAGAACAATATCATACAGAACTTCCCTTTTTGAGTGCATAGAGCCTGGATCTAACACAAAATTCCAACTTAGTAAGTAAGGCTAGAAAAAATGAATAAGAAGTAAATAAACAAACAAATGACTCTCAAATTAAAGGAATAACCATTTTTTCAAAATCTGACACCTCAGAATCTTTGCTCTGTCTTTCCTCTCCCTCAACCTCCAGATCTAATGAGTTGCTACCTAATATTATCTCCACATCATTCTCATGTCTCCCTCTTTCTTACTTACTCTCACCACTCCTTTATCTCTTTGTAGGCCAGTTGCAGCAGCCTCCTAATTGGTCTCAAGTCATCAAGTCTCTGCCCTTTCCAATCTAAATTCTGTGCCCAGGTGCCCTCGGGTAGACTTCTCCATTATACATAGCCTCAGTAACTTCTTCATCCAAAAATTTCACATAAGCCCTAGAATTCACACCTTCTAGTACTCTTGGTTCTTAGGACTCCATCCTTCTCTCTGTTTGGAAGGCCGAGGGATCTCCTCTAGGATCTCCATTTTAGGAGGGCACCATGATTGGTAATCTTTTCATTTTCCACTAGGGGGTCATTTCTTGAACTTTATCAGGGCCCTTGCACTGGGCACCATCTCCCCCTGTTCTCTGCTTCCGTGGGTTTATTGTCTTCTTCTCCTATTAGACTGTAAACTCCCTGAGGATAGGGGCTATCTTTTGTTTTTCTTTGCATCCTCAGTGTAAATGCTTGGCATACAGTAGGTGCTTAATAAATATTTATTCACTGACTAAAGTGATGTTTCTAAAGCATCTTCAGTGCCATGATTGGCATACAGTAGGTGCTTAATAAATATTTATTCACTGACTAAAGTGATGTTTCTAAAGCAAAGTTGACTTCAAAAGTTCCCATGACTTCCTGTTGCCTCTAAGATAAAAAATAGACTCTTCTGTTGGATATTTAATGTTCTTAAATTTTATTTTCAACATACTTTTAGAGATTTGTTATATATTATTTCTCTTCATGCATTTTATAGTTCATCTAAACTACTCTTCTTACTGTTTGACTAATACATTCCAATATTTTCAATCTTAGTGTCCAATATATTTAGAGTGAACTTTCCTTCTCTGATTCTTAGAATCTCTAGCTTACTTCAATGCTCAGCTTAAGTAATACCACTTCCATGAGGTTTCCTCAATCCTCTGCCACTGCCAACCCCATTATGCTAGTTGCTCCCTTCCACTGAAATCATCATGATTTACTATGGATTTAATTTTATTTTTGTTTGCCTTTACCCAGAAGAATATAAACTCTTTGAGAAAAAGGGTTTGTCTTTTTTTCCCCTTGTCATTATATAAACCATTTCTAAGATAGTGAGTGATTGCTACATAGAAAGAATTTAATAAATGCTTATGGATTGACTTGTTTCCTCATACCTTTTAAAGACCAGAAGTTTCTTTACCTTCTTGGCTATGTTGTGGGGGGCTTGAGGTGAGTCTCTGGGATTAAGGATCACTTTGCAAGAAAGTAAGACTCCATAATTTATCTTAAAAATAAAAAGAGAAATTTATTAAGTCATGTTGAAGTGACTGGAAGGACAGTGTACAGGGATTGGCATGCCTCCCCAAATAGATAAATTCTGGCATTTTTATACGTTATTTGCAGCAGGTGATACATGACTCCAGGAAGTATTCAGGTAAAAGTGGGGGTGGGTGGAGTTGGTCACCTGACCATAGTCAGAGTGGTGTCTTAAGTCTCAAAGATATAGGGCTTGGTTGGGCATAGTTTAGGGGGGCAAGTAGATGCCCTAGATTACAACTGATGATATTGGGACATAACCAGTATGTACGTATTGTAATAATTACAATTAAATTATGAGGCTGCTAGTAGCTTTAATAACTTTATTAAATCAAAGTTGTAATAGTAAAGAGAGAGAAAGATAGGAAAAAAGGATATATATCTTACTACTCCATTGACCACCATGATGGATTGAAGCTCACTACTAACAAGAGTTCATCCAGCCTTCATGCTCCAGCCAGAAGACCCTGGGCAGGCTCCTGGCTCTCCCCTCATAAACAATTTTCTCTACCCACTAGCTCTCATGGTCATATCTCAGGAACCAACCATAGTTTCTTAATTTGTCTGGGCCACCCCTTCCTGTCTCATTGATTCCTGGGCTCTTTTAACTTCCTTTCTCTGAGGGCCTCTCTATACCTGACTCTACTCAGTGGTTTTTGATCTCCAGGTCACTGAGAGATCATGTTAACAAAGAGACATAGTGGAGAGAGAAATTCTTTTCCAACAATATCTATGTCCATCTCAAAATCCAGGGGAGAATCCAAGGACGATAATTCGCTCAGGAGTCTTTCTTATCATTGGCCTTTGAAGTTCTAGGGTTGCCTTTTCTTTGACATTTACAAGGAATGCAAGGAAGCAAAGGAATTTTCCTGTTTACAATTTGACCTGAAGCACTTCTATAATTTAGGGGTGCCAAGTCCCATTCCAGTTAGACTGCAAGGTAAGTATATATATGAACCCTTTGGGGCTGAGTATCACCTCCTGATTGATATTCAGTCCTTTAGTAGTGTCTGACTATATTTCCTTCTTTTTTTTTTTGATCAAAGATACTACAATGATTTCCTTCTCTAGTAGATTAAGGCTAACACAAGTTAAGTAGCTTGCCCAGGGTCACACAGCTAGGGAAAATGTCTGAGATGGAATTTGAACTCATGCCTTCCTGATTCATGGCCCAAAATTCTATCCAGTGAGTCTTCTTAATGCCAGAAAATTTTCATAGAAACCCAAATTTTAGGATTCCCTCCCCTAAAATTCAGCATTAGCCTCGTTCCTTAATAGTTTATTACTTGATACAAGAACAAGTGATGCTATAAACATCCTTATGCTTCCTTCAATTTCTAGTTGTTTTTCCTCCTTAATTAATCAAACCGCATCATGTCTTTGTAAGGTAGATCAGTGCTATTATTCACTCTTTGCAGATGTAATAAATGAGACCATGAGATTTGGGTTGCACTGACTTTAGGAAAGGAGTGTGCGTAAAGCACTTTTAAGTACATTAGCTATGATTGAATCATATTACTTCCAGGCTACACTGAATAAGCACTTTCCCCTGCTGTGCATATGTGAATGTTATCACCTCTTTGGCATTTTGTCAGAAATAGGGAGCAATAAGTTGACCAATTTTTAATCATCTCTGCTTTCAAACATAATTTTATTTAGTTTCAGTGAAACAAGAATGCTTACTAATTCCAGTGTGTTGAAAATGCTCTTTGGAAAAAACAAAGCAAAATGAAAAACTCCCATAATTTCCTTCCTTCCTTCCTTCCTTCCTTCCTTCCTTCCTTCCTTCCTTCCTTCCTTCCTTCCTTCCTTCCTTCC
>NC_058132.1:585301065-585312608 GCF_016433145.1 Gracilinanus agilis | reverse complement strand
TTTCTTTCTTTCTTTCTTTCTTTCTTTCTTTCTTTCTTTCTTTCTTTCTTTCTCTCTTTCTCTCTTTCTCTCTTTCTTACTTTCCCTTTCTTTCCTTCATTCTTCCAAAAGAAACATTAAAAAATAAGATCATCAATAGTTCATAGAAATCATTAACCTGGAAAAACTAGAATATTAACTCTATGTGTTGGGCTGTGTTGTTTGTAATAATATTTTGATATCACTATATCTCCCTATCCCAAGTACTGTTACTTGTAAGTTTTCAAAGGGGTAACATACGCTGTTTAGTCTTAAATGTTAACTTGAAACACAGACACACACATACTTCAGCTTGAAGTAATATTCAGTTGTCACCTGCCACATTTCCAAAAAAGAACTCTAAGCTATCAATTAAAATGCTATAATATAACATCACAACAGGACACATGAAAAATAGAGGAGTTTTGGCACATAGGAAAAAGTTTTAAAGTTATCATTAAATTTTAAAAATAATATCAAAAAGGTTTTTGTGTTATTTAATTTCCACATATCAATTAATCAATAATCCAGAAATCTATTAAGTATCTCACATTTGCCCCCAAGCTTTAAACAAGGTAATGTAGATATAAAGAAAAAAGTGGAACATTTGCTACCATGAAAGAGCTTACATTTTTTCTGGAGAAGCAATTGCCCATTTAAAATATAAATAAAATAGATAGGTAATAGAGAAGGAAACTTTTCAGTTGTTATAATAGTAGCAATAAAAATGATTCATGTTGAAGGAAGTACTCATTTAAATCTGAATTGCTTTGTTATTGCTTACTTGTAAGTGTAAATACTAAATATGCTACTTTTTCCCTAGATTTAAATTTTTAATGGCTCTTAAACATCTGATTTAACCCTCATATTTTCCAGAAAGGGCATTAAATCACATAGAATACTGTCTTGTAGGTAGCAGGGTCCAGAATTAGAATTTGAATCCAGATATTCTGACTCCAGTTCCAGATCTCTATTGTTATGAGGAAGAGTATAGATGTTTAGTGAAAATTATGAAATTCATTTTTGAAAGTGAGCTGGCTTAGGTATGACTCTAAACCTGGAATCCTTTTATCTAGGAGAGAACAGATTGAGAAAAAATATTTAAAAAATATATAAAAAATATATATACTAAGTTGTATTTTGATTAAAATATTGATGCATTTATTTTGCTAGTTATTTTAAGGATTAGTTTGTATCTCTTTTTGATAAACATAACAGAATATTATAATGTAGTTTCCTTATAACAAATAGTCCAAAAGTGCTATATCTATATCTTGCCTTATAAAGTAACACATGATTAAAATGATTTTTCTAGGTTAAATCATGATATGAATAACATTATTACATCAGTTATATATAGTAGACTTCTTTATCTCTTTAAAGAGATATGATTCCATTGGCACAGTTCATTCCTGTCCTCATAACTAACAACTAATATATAATTTTTGGAGACAAATTTGAAGTACTTTGTAAGTTCCTAGAGGGCAAGGACTCCTTTGCTTTTTGTCCTTGTATCTCTGGTACCTAACAAAACACTGCTAAGAGAAGGAAATTATTGTTTGGTGACTTTAATTGAATTTGAGAGAAGAACAAAAACTCATCACATTCTGGCCAGCCTGGTAAGAATTCTGATCTACATTTTGTGAGGTTATTCTAAGACATGAGGGGCTTAATCAATCACCAAACCTATACTCATTGTCTTTGTTGCTTGCTAGGCTTTGACAGAGCTTCTATTAAACTGACAGAACCAATGACAATTCAGGTTCACCTCTTTGCCACCATGTATCCTCAGAAAATAATTTTTTAATTGAAAAATTTTATTTAATTAATTTAGAACATTTTCCCAAGGTTACATGATTCATGTTCCTTCCCTCCCCTCCGAAGCCCACCTCACCTCTGTTACCCCTGGGTTTTACATGTACCATTGATCAAGACCTATTTCCATATTATTGATAATTGCACTTGGGTGATCATTTAGAGTCTGCATCCCCAATCATATCCCCATCAATCCATGTGTTCAAACAGTTGTTTTTCTTCTGTGTTTCTACTCCCATAGTTCTCCCTTCAGAGACTAATTCTAATGAAGAATAAATCGATTGAATTCAGGATAAAATGTATTAAAAAATCCAGAAAATATTTTGTTTTCAATATTGACAAGTATCTTCTTAAATTAGTTGAATATATTTTAAAGTATTATAACTAAAAGATTTATATGTAAACATAAAATACCAGCATTATTTTATATTTTATGAGAAAAACAAACAACTCATAATCTTTAAGCTGTTTTTCCTATGAAGGTCATGACCATTTTTTCCACAGTTCTTTAATCTAGTCTTCTGTTTATGACAGATTATGAAATGGCAGATGAATAGGTTGACAATCAGGTCTTATTAGAGATTAGATCATTGAACCTGTGCCTGGTAAGATGGTGGCCTCTTCTCTCATAGGTAAGACAGATGCCCACTCCATCATCCAAAATATATCTAAATACTCTTTTTAGTTAACTGTCATTGTTTAAACTTACTTTTAAATCAGAGGAAGAATTTTGTTGAAATCTGGAAGAAAATCATTTGGGAAATATACTAAATTGAAATTTTCTAAAGGTGTTTTTTTCTTTTTCATGAAAAAAGTTTAACTTTGGAGAAATGAAAATAAGAAACCTATTCACATTAAAAACAAAGTAATATTTACTTTTGAACATTGTCTTAGTATTAAAGCATTCATCTATGGTAAACCTCTAATCGAAAATTCAAGGGAATACTGTGATGATTTTTCATATTAATTTAGGAGAAAGAAAATCATCTATCTTACTGATCCACATATTTTAACTGAAAACAATTTTGTTAATCAACACAAAGGCTATCTTAATTATCTGCTTCATATGATGTAAAAGTTACATAGTGGTTTTTATATATGCAGGTTCGGTGAAGGACAAGTACAAATAATATTTCTTACTTTTATTTTATGTTAGCATAATTAATATGTGATTGTAATCAAGGAAATAAAAGAAACTGGTCACTTTTATTTACAAAAATCTATTTACCTTGGAACTTCAATTGTAAAAATAAAAAAGTAATTCACAATAGTCCATAATAGATTTTGTAGACTAGAATAGCAAAGACTAAGCAAATTTTCTTCTGTTTATATATATATACATATATATATATATATATATCCTTTAAAATTTAAGACATTTGTCCTTTTTCCTATGAATATGTTTTAAATTTTTTAAGTCTATGAGGCAGAACTGGATTAAGAATCCTATATTGACTTTTCAAAACGTACACAATTTAACTGCTTTATTTCTAGTGATTCATCTAGGAAAGTTGAGTATAGGATAATAAATCTCATAATACTCCTAAGGGAAAATAGAGATGCAAATATAAATCTGGATTGATGTGATAAAATGTGTAATAATATTCTCCCACAAAGCATTAAAATCCATCTAAGTGAGAGCAAAGACACATTTGCCCCTTGTAGATTAAAACATGATGCGCTCTCAAAATAAGTTTCTACACTAAAAGAATATATAATTCTTGGTGGAAAATGTTTGTTTTGTTTTGTTACCCATGATAGCAGAAAAGGTGCTCATTTTGACAGTGCTCAGAATTTGCGACTTCTTATAAAGCAGCAATCAAATATTTCTGAAATGGCCTAAAATGAATAGCAATGTACTTTACTTTGGAAAGGCATGACAGTGCATGTCTAGTAAAGCATTCTTTGTAATGTAAGTTTAGATAGTGTTTTCTTGTCTACAGAAATTTTATTTAACTTTATGATAGTAATAGTAATCTTATAGTGTGCAATGACAGCTTAATAGTTCCTACAAAACTCCCTTGAAGAAAAAGCATTAAAAATGCCTTTCTATATTTCTACAAGTTACAAATAGGTGTTCTTAAACAATAGCAAGTCTTAGTACACGCAATTGAATTTCCTTTTCCATCATCTACTGGATTTCCAATTTAACACTACTTTACTTTCATATGGATGATATGATACACTTATGTACTTTTTTCATTAGAAAATCTATATATTGCAACAATTAAATATATTAATCTACAAGCTTACCTGCTTACATTTTTCACTGTTATCTAACAATCAGCCATCTAATAGTTTAATCTGAAATCAATCATTACAGATTCATTTCATATTGTTTCAGTTATCTTTGAACATAACCTTCTCTATTCTCATATATATCTTCAATAAACATTTGTAGTCTTTGAGCTAATCTATATGGCTTTTAAAACAATATAGAGGTATCAGCAACTAACCTTATATTGGATTTCCAACATAACAAATGGTACCAGAAACAACAATCCAATTGATGTAAACAAATCAATGAGAAAAAGACACAACTAAATGAGGCTAATTTATATATTTTTCTTCCTCTCACAGCTTATGAATGGAATCTTTATTTCAACAGCTTAGGTGATTTTTGTAGCTGTATCACAGCTAAAATGTGCTAAAATAAATGACAACTTAAATTGGCATTTCTTAAATAAACATATATCCTTTCAGTTAGATTCCCATCTCTTTCCAGATGTCAGTTCAAGAAACCTTTCAATAAGTGGCATATAGTTTTCTGTTATATTGAATCTCACTCAGTATAACATGAATACCATTCCACTAGTCTGTTAATAAAAAGATCAGAGGATTAAAGAACTTTTATGCACTTTAATTTTTGAAAATATTTCAAGTAGGTATATAAGTATGCAGCAAGGTAGTCATGTATATGTCAGCCTTCCAGGCAAGTCAAACTCTTCCAAAAACTTCTGGATTCAAATTCATCTCTTCTCCCTTCCTATTTAGTACAGGAATCTCACAGTGCAGGATCTTCCAAACTCTGCTTGAACAACTTCAACAAAAGGATGCCAACACTCTCAAGAGAGGCAAATCTCTCCAGTGTTGGACATCTGTAATTAAGGACAATGCTAATGATACTCATTGCTGGCACTTAGAAAGTGTAAAAAATTTGAATGCAAGTTCATGTAGCACAATTTTTTAAAATTATATTTCCAGTGCTTAGAAAAGTGCCTGGACACTTACTAAGTAATTATTAAAGGATTGATTATTTAATGATTAGATTAAGGGTAACATGAATTCAGTAACTTTGACAGTAATATCTATCTAAAGGAGTGTGAAAGGGAATTTTTGGTTCTCTGTGAGTTCACACCTTGCTTGATGCTATATGAGAACAAGCCAGAAACTTAAGAGTTCACACACTCAGAAAGGTGTGGTTCCAAAAGTGAGAAATGAGACAATTGGGAAATTGTGATTGGCCCCTGTGAAAAGGGGCAGGGACAGGAAAGCACCATAAAAGCCATGAAAATCTCTGAGCAGAAGAGTCTAGTGAAGAGGTCTGGTGAAGGAGGCTAGTAAAGAGTGGACTCCAAGAAGGAAAGAATGAACTCCAAGAAGAGAGTCATTGCAAGAAGGAGAGAGTGAACTCCAAGAAGGAAGTCAACTTCAAGAAGAAGGTTGGCTCAAAGAAGAAAGTAGTCCTCAGGAGTCATCTTCAGCTCCAGTCATTGTCTTGGGTGAGTGGATAGCTGGTTTTCCTTCCTGTCTTCTGGAGATAGTTTAATTCTGATTGAAGGATAACAAATCATGGCTGAGCCAAGCCCTGTTACAATATTTAGTTAGATAGGTTAATATCTTTTCTACCATTTTGTATTTCTCCACTTTATAAATAAAAGATTTATAATTGTCATATATTTAGCCAAACCATTAATTTTAACACTACAGGTGGATAGTCTAGGAGGTGATAATAATGATTCTGAGAATGTTTCTATTATCTTAAATTTCCAGCTATATGGAAAGCAAACAGACTTTTGCAGAGTTTTCTGTTATTGATGACTTTTCATAAGAATATTATGAAATTTTAAGTGATTAAACTTCAAAGAAAATTATCAACTCAAGATGCAATCAAAATAAAACTACTTAATACAGATATTTCTTCTACTTATTGAAGAAGGCGTCTGATAAAGGGAAGCTTCTATATATACAGTATGTAACTAATTCATGGTATTGGTCTGTCATTTTGCTTTACTTCTAGAGTTAGAAATTCATATATTAAATTATATGTAGCAATCCATATGTCAGGTCTATCAAGACAATTACATGTCATTGGCCATACAATATCAAACTCTATGGAAGACATGTTGTCACCAAACAATGAAGGAAACAAGTATTTATTTAGCACCTGCTATGTGTTAGGTATTGCTCTAAGCATGTTTAGATATTATCTCATTTGATCCTCACAACCCTGGGAGATACTTATTTTCTAATTTAATAGTTGAGGGAATTACAGCAGACAGAAGGTGTTACTCAGATAAATGTCTAAGAAAGGATTTTAATTCAAGCATCTGGCCTGGAGTCAGGAAGACCTGGGTTCAGATCCAGCCTCAGACATCAAGTTGTCAGGTCAAGTCAAAAAGCATTTAATAAGCATAAATTTGGTGTCAGGAATTATGATAAATGTTAGGAATAAATATATAATCAGCAAGAAAGTACTTTCTCTTAAGGAATTTAGATTCTAATGGGGTGATATCACCCAGAAAAAGGAAGCTGAAAGAGGAAGAAGAGATACCTGTGTTGGGACTATAAGGATGATATTAGCAAGCAGAGTATCTAAATCTGTATATAATCAATAGTCAATTCTTTACCTGTTATTTTTATAATCAAATTCATTGCCTATATTTGTTAATCAATTCATTCACCCTTTATTTTTACAGGGCATATAGTTCAAATGTAATATTTTCTTACCTAAGTCTCTCATATATCTTCAAAGCTAAGCTCAGACTCTATCCCTTTATGAAGTCTTTCCTAATTTCCTCAATTCATAGTATCTCTATGCCCTCAAACACCTCCCATTTATTTTGTGTGTATTTTGCATCTGTTTCTAAAGGTATATGTTGTTTATCCTGAAATAATTTTAAATTCCTTGTAGGGAAGATACTCCTTTTTTTGTCTTTATAATTTAAGTACTTAGCATGGTATCTGGCACAAAATAAGTATTTAAATAAATGTTTGGTGATTTATTGATTCTTTGAATGAATGCCTTTTGCCTTCTGCTTAACTCTATAAATAAAATAGATATTAAGTCATTAATAGAAGTAAAAAATCAACTATTAGAACCAGATGTTTTCTTATAGCTACAAGAAGTTTAGTTTTGTTTTTTTTTCATTCAGTGATAGCCATTGGATCTAAGACCTCATCAGACTCAAAGGTCTATTCGAATTTTTGGCCCAGAATCTCAGGAGGTTCTTCTGCACTAGAAATAATTTGGCATAATTAAATTCTTTTAGCCCATTCGGTTTCTAACTTCCAGAACCAAGGATATGAATTCTTGGAGAAAGATTCAGTCAGACTTTCACTGAGTTTTATTCAGTATTTATCAGATTGTGCTTGGGGGGCAGGAATTTTATATATATATATATATTTTTTTCCACTAATTTACAACGAGGACTAGGGCTAAGAAAAAAGTGGGAAAAGTGATTCATGAAAATTTTATCTATGATTACTAAGATTTTATGTTAGTATCTTTCATCTTAAATTCTGAAAATTCTATATAGAATATATTCTATATATATTTTTCAATCATTCTCACTTTTAGTGCTATACTCTCAAAGGTCTCTGAGTGGGACTTTTCATCTTTTCATTTGAAATGAACATTATTTCTATGACTACCAATATTTTAGGTAAGTACTTTTCACCTCAAAATATACACAGCCTATCTAAATCTACTTTGTCAGTCTTTCCGGAAATGTCTTATTCTAAAACCTGATCTCATTGGGGAAATGTCCCTCAGTTACCAAAAGCTATGGCCAGTGAATACAAGCCTATGTAGGTTTTTCCAGAATTCTAGAGGTAGAAGGACTATCAGTAATGATCCAATCTTTCTTGTACCATCAACCTCTTTGGTAATTGTTAAAACTTAAGGATTCCTTCATAGGATAATATTTTAAATTCATAAAATAAGATATAGGCACTATATAAGGAAAATAATTTTGTTTTTATCTAGTTTTCATTTTAGTGTAAAAAGATGTCAATGAATTGAGGAAGTTAAGTTGATCAGTGGACTGAAAGTTAGGACTTAAAGAAAGGAGGTCTTGGGTTCAAATCTGAAATCAGACACTTCCTACTTGTGTATCCTTTGGGTAAGTCATTTAATCCCCATTGCCTGGCCCTACCACTCTTCTGCCTTGGAACCAATACATAGTAATGATTCTAAGATGTAAGGTAAGGATTTTAAAAAATGAATTAATGAATTCCTGGTTAAGAATTTCTACTTTTGTCTGACATACACTTGTTCAGTAAACTCCCTTACTCAACCTGGAAAGACTTTGTCCATGAACCCAGTGACAGAAAAGTCTAATAAATGCCCATTTACTAGGGAATCACTAAGAAAGTTTCAATACAAGAATATAATGGAATATTAGAGTGCTATGACAAATAATAATCATGATGAATACTAAGTAGAATTGGCAAAGTTATATGAACTGAAACAAAGTTAAATTAGCAAAACCAAGAAAAAATGTGTGTATGTGTGTGTGTATAATACATATACATATATATATATATACATACATATATGGAGAGAGAGAAGTATATAATGACTATAAAAAAGTAAAATTAAATAATGATAAAATAATAGAAACTATACACAGTAAAATTAAAATTACTAAGCTTGCACCTAAAGAAGAGATGAGGAAGGTACCTGACCAGATGTTTTATAATGGGGTTTATTGGTAAAGAACACTGCACCACATGACATACCTCTTGGCTACCTTGATCAGCTTTTTTAACATTTTACCTTCCTCCTACGTTTTTTTTTCCTTTGTGAATAGGCTGGTTCTATGAAACAGGGAACATTAGGAAATATAGGTGGTATAAAAAATGCTATCAATAAATATTTATTCTCTCTTTCCATCTTTTGTCATCTTTTCCAAGTCTCTGAATGAAAAATAAAATTATGAAGATACTTTTCAAAGAGCAATGAGAATGTTTTGCTTAAAATAGTTGAGAAATTAAGAGGCACCGGTACAGCTGATGTGCAACAACCTTATCCTAACACTCTTATCTAGACACTCACCAAAGTTCTTATCACCTTTGCATAAGTTTAAATAGCTTTAAAAGTTTAAAAAGTATCTTCCTCCCAGTAGACCTACAAGGCATACTGTAAAACTATTATAATTCATATCTTTTAAATTAGAAAATTGAAGCCCATAGAGATTAAATGACTTGCCCAGGGTCATATTACATACTCTTACTGGAGCTGAGTAACCCATGTCTTCTTAAAACATCTAAAACTCTTCTGAATTATATAATAGGAACATGGAATGATTCACTAGGGAGACCTGACATATTAATCTTCTAGAACAGTATTGGGCAAAGTACTGCCCGCGGGCCAGATGCTGCCCCCTGAAATGTTCTATCCAGCTTCGTGACATTATTCCTTATCTGATGAATACAATGAGTAGGATATAATACAATGAAACTTTGAAAGAGTTGCCTTAGAAACAGACTGACAGATGAGCATTTCTTTTCCTTTGATCCCCTCTTTAAAAAGTCTGCCCATCACTGTTCTAGAAAACTTGAATGAGGAGATTTAGCATGCTAATCTCCCAAAGAATCAAAGGAGGGATTGTGTGAAGTGAGCCCTCTCCCAAGATTATGCATAGAGTCTTACCCCTTCCCTACGATCCTAGTTATGTCATTTAGTGAGGGTTATATGACTAAGTTTGAACCAGACATGATTGAAGTGAACCCAGAAGGGAGAGGAAGGAAAAAGGGTTTGAGACAAGAAAATAGGACCTCTTTCTACATGAACCAGCTAAGTGGAATGTAGCTGAGGGAAGCCATGTTGAAAGTACACACATGGCTAAAAGGCTTTTCTCTCTAATTCTCTGCCCCTATCCAAGTAAATACTAATAAACTTTATGGAAATTAAGGACCAGAGTCCTAAATTTTATTTCTTACAGAGCATAGTACAGTGCTGACATTGACAGGCTTACTTGCATAGAAAATATCTTAGTTTACATTTTTTCCTGTAAGATTTCTGTGAAGGAGCTCTTCCCATTGATCATGTAAAGTTATGTCCTGTGTGATTTATCATCACAGCAATATTCAGGCATGTTTAGGACCCTAAGGATGAAATTTTTCCCCTCCACCTATCAGTTTTGGAAAAACAGAACAAAACAAAACAAACAAGAAGAGAGAAAGCCTTGACAACTACCTTTATATCGATACAAAAACATGGGAACACTTTAAATGTTAGAAATATCAATTCATACCATTTAATGTCTTTTCAAAACATTTTTAAAAGCCAAAGATAAATACAAATAAAAAACATGCTAAGCATTCAATTCAAATATCCACATTTTATAATTCTTCCTTCCTAAATTAAAAAAAATAGAAATGGGAAATAAGTTTAATAAGCTAGTTACTAATAGATATTAAAAGAAATGGCTTATACTATATGCTATAGTTCCAGGCATTTCTTACACAATCATTTTTAAGCAAATGGAAAAAATAACATGGGTTCCATTTATCAATGAGATATTAGAACAAACCAATAAAAATAATTGCTCCTACTGATTTTTTTTGAATTTAAACATTTATTAATAATCATTTTTAACATGATTACATGATTCATGCTCCTACTTTCCCCTTCACCCCCCACAATCCCCTCACCCATGGCCGATGCACATTTCCACTGGTTTTATCATGTGTCCTTGATCAAGACCTATTTCCAAATTGTTGGTGGTTGCATTGGTGTGGAAGTTTTGAGTCCACATCCCCAATCATGTCCACCCCGACCCATGCATTCAAGCAGTTGCTTTTCTTATATGTTTCCTCTCCTGCAGTTCTTCCTCTGAATGTAGATAGCATCTTTACCATACATCCCTCAGAGGTGTCCTGGGTCATTGCATTGCTGCTGGTACAGAAGCCCATTACATTCGATTTTACCACAGTATATCAGTCTCTGTGCACAATGTTCTTCTGGCTCTGCTCCTTTCGCTCTGCATTAGTTACTGGAGGTCTCTCCAGTTCGCCTGGAACTCCTCCAGTTTATTATTCCTTTTAGCACAATAGTATTCCATCACCCACATATACCACAGTTTGTTCAGCCATTCCCCAATTGAAGGACATACCCTCCTTTTCCAGTTTTTTGCCACCACAAAAAGCGCAACTATAAATATTTTTGTACATGTCTGTTTATCTATGATCTCTTTGGGGTACAAACCCAACAATGGTATGGCTGGGTCAAAGGGCAGGCATTCTTTTATAGCCCTTTGAGCATGATTCCAAATTGCCAGCCAGAATGGCTGGATCAGTTCACAACTCCACCAGCAATGCATTAATGTCCCAATTTTGCCACATCCCCTCCAACATTCATTACTCTCCCCTTCTTTCATTTTAGCCAATCTGCTAGGTGTGAGGTGATACCTCAGAATTGTTTTGATTTGCATATCTCTAATTATTAGAGATTTGGAACACTTTCTCATGTGCTTATTGATACT
>NC_058132.1:585267461-585296275 GCF_016433145.1 Gracilinanus agilis | reverse complement strand
TATTTTTACTTTGGCTTTGTCAGAAATCATAATAGCCACTCCTGCCTTCTTTTTCTCATTTGACGCCCAAAAGATTTTGCTCAAACCCTGAACCTTAAACTTGTGTATGTCCACCCATCTCATATGCCTTTGTTTGCTCGGTTGTCTGGATTTTCTCTGTGTAAAAGTTGTTAATGAGTGTTAAAGACTTCTTTTTCTTGTTGTTAATCTTTCTCTTCTGAACTTCCTGAGTCTGGGTAGCCTTCATTAGCCCAGCAGCTTCTCAGCTTTATCCTCGCGCTCGGGGTCTGTCCTCGGTCTTTTCGCTTCTGAGATCTGAGTTCTGGTTTTTCCAAGATCAAGCCTCCTGGTGGACCCCCTTACTTGATCCTCTGCTGGAGGTTCCTTTACAAGTCTCAGGGCGCTGCTTCCACAATCGTATACCCGTCTATGCTGGTTCCCCATTCAGGGTTTCAGAGCTTTAGCTAGTGGCTGTGTCTGCCTCCACCCACGCCTCCGCCTCTCCTGTGCTCAGAGTTCCCGTGCGTTCTTTGGCTTTTTGGGGTCCGAAATCTTGCAGCTCTCAGGAACAGGCCCTGGAGCTGCCAATGACTCGATGAGTGCCCCAAACTTGCTCTATTTCTTTTTAACTGGCTTCGGTGCTATAGGTGGTGTGTGTGGTAGGGGTGGGGGTGGGGTGGTTGCTCAGACCGCGATTTAGTGAGAGCTGTTTCACCCCTTTATAGCATGGAAATGTCCGATTCCACATACCTTCCACTCTGCACCCTGTTGTGGGGTTCCTCCGTTTGTCTGGATTTGTTTTTATGTCCCCTTGAGGAGTCTTGTGTGTTTTGGTCAGGAGAGGTTAAGAGCTGCTTTTTACTCTGTCGCCATCTTAACCCAGAACCGCTCCTACTGGTTTTGCTGAAGATGATAGTTAATATTTACTGTATATAATGTGCTTGGATTAGTACAGTCTTGTGAGGAGGTAATATAAATGTTATTATCCCCATCATATAGATTAGGGAAATGAGGCTTAAAGATATGTTGCTTACCTTACTCAAGGTCAGATAGTTAGTAACTAGGGATGTCATGATTCAAACTTATGTCTTTTTATTTCAAAACCAGTATTCTTTCTATTATATCATGGTAACTAACCCTACTTCTAATCTAAATGGACTCAATATTTTATTCCTATTTGCTTGCATATATCCAGAAATAATCATTCATTACAATTCTGCAATAGCACAAGTAGTTATTTATGGAGAAAACATATAGAATTCTTTTCAATATATAGAGGCATTCAGTTCCCACTTTCCTAAGTCAGCCACAGCAAAAGATGTTGACATGATCATTAGCAAATGGCCATCTTTTTGTGTTGGTTTTCGTTATATACCCTTAGAAAAGTTCAATATGAGATGATATGATTTCATGAGAATAGCTTTGTCATTATATTCAAGTTCACTGATAAGAGTATTTGCTGGCTTATTTTCTCATCTTTCAGAGAAAAATTAAATTTTAACTTCCCAACTGTAGGCAACTAGTCTACTAAGGAATTTTTGTGATTAATGCCTCCCCTAGGGTACTTATAAAATCACTACATGTAAATTGATGAGAATTATCATCAGTAATCATCTCTGAATTTTCTTCGAAGCTAATGATGGAAAGCAAATATCTAATGATGACATTTGTGGCAAATCATGTAAGTGGAGCCAGTTCTAGCTATTTACTATAATAACTGCCATTCTGCAACAGAGTAGTGAAGTGTAAAGCTAAAAATCCAAATGGCCAACAATTTCAAGATTACCCTAAGGATCATTAGACACCTGAAAGGGAGAAATATGACTCTATACAACATTGTCCTTTTAGAAAAGATTCTTTTTAACTACTGATAACTATAAACTGAAAAGATCCATCATTAATGGCTTTTATGCTCCACTCTAAAAAAGGTTAGAGAACTCAGTACATTGCTCAATAAAGAAGAGTCATTTCATAAATTTTGACTGGTTGACAAGTATTTCACAAACCTATAGCAATTAGTATTGTGGGTGTGCATATACACACACACTCACACAGTTATATGTAAATATACATTATTAGAAGAGGCAATGTAATATGATGGATAGAGAAATGGCCCCTGAGTCTGGAAAACCTGGGTCCAAGTCTAACCTCTGAGATATACTGACACTCCAAGACTGCACAAGTTATATAAGATGGGGGCTAATCTGCTTTGGGAGAAGGTATTTACTCAATATGAACTCCTTATATGAATAAATCAGAGGTCTGGATGCACATACCCACATACACAGACATATTTATACTCCCTCACTGATATTCTCTTCCCCTATTCCCAATAACATGAAACAAATATGCATTGTCCCCTTCAATTACAATGAGAACACTTTGAGAGAAAAAAAATTATCTCTTGTTTTTTTTGCCCCTTATTTGCATCTCCAGCAGTTATCACACTCTTTTTGTACTGTCTTAATTAGGAAGTAATTTTTATTCATTCACTTATCTAAATATACATCAATTCCATCTATCTATCTATCTGTCTGTCTATATATCTACCTATCTACCTATCATCTATCTACCTATCTGTCTCTCTGCTTGTCAGTCTGTCTGTGGGTTTATCTGTGTGTCTTTTCGTCCATGCATCATCTCTCTATCTATGTATACAAGTACATGTGTATCCATTTCAACACATGCACTCATAAAAATATATTTAAATCTTAGTATTATATGGACTTATTTTCTTGAAGAGGACATAATCAATCCATTGGGAATAGCCTCTGTGTGTAACAAACTAGAAGTGATGGGGATAGTAACTGAGTGAAAGGACTGATTGTCATTGGAGAAGTCTTCACTCTTAGATGAGTTTCTAAATTGAAGGGATACATGTCAGAAAGATCAGCAGGTATGGACTGGATTAAAAAAGGTACTCTATTCTCCACTCTGGGAAGGTTCACAAAATATCTCTAGCCTAGAGGATTTTCTTTTGCTTCAAATTATTCTCCTCTCTCTCTCTCTCTCTCTCTCCACTTTAATAAAAACTGGATGTGTCCTCCTTCCTCATCTTTCTAGAAGTTCTGTTGCTATAGCCAACATAAAATATTAAACAATAATGGGTAGACACAAGCTTAATTATATTACAGTGGGCAAAAATGATAACAAGGGGGAAATAGGGAGAATGATCAGTTTGTTTAAATAGGGGGAACAGTACTCTGTCAACTGCATCACAGTACTGTTTACTTTAACTTTCACCTATCCCAGACAGAAATGGAGGCAATTTTGTTCTACAACTTGGAGTCACAGGAAAGAAATACTTTATCTAATCATCATTAACACACCTAGTATCAGAGCAACAGAGGATCCCACCTCCAAATTGTTTATAGAGTAGTCTCAAGAACAGATATCAGTGTACAGTTAAGTGATGGACTCTGGAAAAAAGTCCATATGGCATTAAGATGAAGAAAAAAAGTTCAAAACCATAAAACACTTGACTCTACACCCTTTTTCTCTCAGGATTTTTAGGAAGAGTCACAGATATTATAAAACAATGACATTAGGATTGATTGTTTTTGGAGATTCTTATATTTCTTAAATTTCTAAATTCATAAGTATGTATAGATCATCTTTATTTAGAAGTTTTGGGTTATAATATGGAAACTCCTTCCACTGACACAGAGTAGTGACTTTTTCAATAATTTATAGCTTTAGAGAGTTGCATGGGACACTGTGAGGTTAATGGAGTTGTGCGTAGATAAGTATGTTTTTACCTTATGTTTTTAATTTTTGCATTACCTAATTCATTGCACTATTCTCTTCCCTTCATGAACATGTCAGATTATGAGAGACATTTCCTAGAAAAATGGAGATGGAGGCTGAGCAACAGTTGTAAAGTAAGTTGTCATTAGCAACATAACCCTTAAATACATCATTTGATAAAATTGTTATCTTAATTTCAGTGTTACTCAACGTGGAGACAAAATGTCCTAAGTGGTTCACTACACCACTGTGGAAAGACGAGCATGATGTTACATAGGGATGATTGGACTACTGTCCAAAATAATTGTGTATAGTTCATGCCAATGAATTCACAACTGGCTTCCAATTTCTCTAATCTTTTTTTCATAAATCACGTTAGGCAGCTGTATAATTACCTCACAAAGGATTTTTACATTACTCATACATTGCACATTTTAATATACTTGAGAGATATTATTTGACAATTAAAAAAACATTCATTAACATTGTTCCATGATTTTCTAAAGTGTCTCCTTTCATTGGTCTCATAAGAACATTAGAGCTTCCAGGTTAAGATGGTGGCTGAGTAGAAGCTGGGCTACTTTCTCTCCTTACCAAATGATATATCATACCTCCAAAGGACAAAAAAACCCAAACAAATCTAGATGAAAGAAGTGACCCCACAATAGAGCTTAGTATCAAAGGTACATGAGATTTGGGCACTTCCATGCTATGGGGGGGAATACCTCCCATCAAAATGTGAGCAGATTAACCCTCCCCCACCCCACCCACAGTATCAGAGTCAGAGGCTGCTCTCCAGAGTTAGAGTGAGTGGGGACACAAAATCAAGCCCCTAGAAAACTAGCTGGCACTGCTAGGAGCTTGCCCCTGAGAGCAGCAAGACCTGAGATCCCAGGTGGCTGGAAAACTCAGCCCTTTGACATGGGAGTAGGGCTGAGAGAGGCAGCAGCAGTGCCCAGTATGCTCAGACTCAGGGAAAAATCTCAGGTGGAGGAGCAATCATGGGCCAAGTTCTGGGCTTTGGGAAGCTGGCTAGGAACACAGGGGCTTGACCTTGAAAACAGCTAGACCAGAGAACCCAGGAGGGTCCCCAGAGAAGCCAAGAGACACACAAAGTAGCCTCAGGAAAAAAAAACTGCTCCCTAACTCCACACAAAGAGAATTAGATTGCCTTACTTAGACCTCTGGCAGATAAAACATAATGATGCCAAGCAAGGTGCAAGAAATAAACAAGAAGACCAAGAAAAAAGCTCTAATACTTGATAACTTCTGCACAGAAAAAAACCCCAGAAAACAGAGGACAAACAATTAAGACATCCAAACCTTCCCCAAAAAATGAAAATGGGTCACAAGATCTTGAAGAATTCAAAGCTAAGATTATGAGAAAGATGGAAGAGATCTGGCAAGAAAATAACAGTTTAAAAGGCAGAATATTACAGTTGTAAAGTGAGGCTCAGAAATCAAATGAATTGATAAGCAAACTGAAGACCAGAAATGACCAGCTAGAAGCCTTGAAGAACCAGATAGACCAGTCTCTAAAGGCTAGAATTGGGCAATTAGAAGCCAATGATCTCTCAAGACAGCAAGAACAAATAAAGCAAAGTCAAAAGACTGATAAAATAGAAGGAAACATGAAATATCTCACTGAGAAACTGACAGATCAAGAAAATGGGTCTTGAAGAGATAATTTTAGAATCATTGGTCTTCCTGAAAAAACAGAAATTAGTAGAAATTTGGACTCCATACTAAAAGAAATTATTCAGCAAATCAACTGGTTACTAGGCCTTGAGGCTTGCAGCTTCATTTATTTAGCCTTTTAACCTTCTCTCTCCTTCCAGGCCTCTGCAGGCCTGGACTAGCCTCTCCCTTTTTCTTTATTCCAACATTAATTTCATACCCAATCAGTGGAAATTTTTTGAGTATGTAGACCAACTATGTGTCTATTTCCTTCTTTTATACATTATATACATACCAATTTATAATTGATTATGCATATCATATACAAAAAGGAAAGTTTTAACAAAGCTGATATAAAATTAAATCATATTTGGGGGCAGCTGGGTAGCTCAGTGGAGTGAGAGTCAGGCCTAGAGACAGGAGGTCCTAGGTTCAAACCTATTTCTCTATTCCACTTGATTAAGGATTGTCATTGGGTCCCATTTGGAAGAGAAGCTTTACTTTGACCTTCAATATGATTGAAGTGAAAAACTGAGTCAGTTATTTAGAATGGTTATTGCTAAAATAAAATAAAAACACTTCATTTTGAAATATTGAGATAAAAGTTTATTCTGCATGATTCAAAGAACTGCTTCATTTATTAATTATTCTAGAATTACTCTCATTTACATTTGCTTGGTTTCTTTGTCAAAAGTGATGTTTCATTCATTCATTTTCAAAATCTTTTTTGGCAAACAAGCATATTTATTTAAGGCGATATGGTAAATATTTCAGAAATACAAAAATGAATAAGATTTCTTATTCTAAATTCTTATTAGAGAAGTTGTTGGACACAAGTAACTTTAATGGATCAAAGAAATTAAATGTATATTTAAGTCCAAAAATACATATTAAATATATCTTTGTTGTCATTGTTTAGTTGTTTCTGATTCTTCATGACTCCTTTTGAAGTATTCTTGACAAAGATTCTAAAGTAGTTTTCCATTTTTTTCTGCAGGTCATTTTATAACTTAGGAAACTCAGGTAAAATGGGATAAGTCACTCGTCAAGGGTAACATAGTAAGTATCTAAAGCCAGATTCGAACTTAGGTATTCTTGACTCCAGACCTGAACCTTTATCTGCTATGCTACCTAACTGCCCCATAAGGAAGATAATGTTTATGTAGTAGTTGAGAGGTGGGAGAAATAAGTTTTGGGGTTTGACTAAAGGAGTAGCTAGCAACATGCATAACTAACTTTTATGTAATGCTTCAAAGTTTCAAAAGTGTTTAAAAATAATCTCACTTGGTTCTCACAACAATACTAAAAGGTAGGTGTTATAATTATTCCTATTTTACTGGTTAGGAAATTGAGGCAAAAAAAGATTAAATGACTCATTCACGATCACACAGATAGTTTCTGAGGTTGGATTTGAACTTGGGTCTTCCTGATTCCAAGTCACATATTCTGTCCACTGTGCCATTTTGTTGGCAAAGTAGGTCATTAAATGAAGGAAATGTTACAGTTAAAATTATCTCAAGTGACTTATTTCTTAATTTTAAAATAACATATTAAGTGATTGGTCAAGTATTGCGAATGGGATCAAAGGATTCTCTCAAATTCTCCAAAGACCCTGGAAATTGGCCTATATACGCATTTTGGGGAGCTCATTATTCAACTTTTCCCATGAACATCCCAAGACATCACCTGTAATCTGCTAATTAGGAGGTGGTCCATCAAAGCTTTGGCCCTTTCCTACATGGAGAGATGGACAGGTGGCTTCTTTGTCATATAAGTAGATAAAGAATGATTGTAAAACCCTCCTCTTAGCCATAATTTGTGAAAGAATCATATTCCTAAGGACAAAGAGAAAGCAACAAGCAGCAGACTGACCCACATGCAAGACACAAGAAAAGGCAGTAATTCCCCCTAATATATAGGAATCAGGGCTTTTCTACTCCAGAACCCTGTTATAAGATTTAATGCAGTATATAAAAAATAAATTCTCACAGAGGTAATGACTAAATTTCTAGGTGAATCATAGAATATTTAATGGAAGATGTCCTGTTGGAGCTATGCTTTGAAGTTTGGGTAGGATTTCAGCAGGTAGAAATAAAGCTGAGAGAGAGAAATAGAAAGAAGACCTTCTAAGCAGAAAAAATAAAGCAAAACAAGTTAAGGGGAGAAAAGTAGTAAAGGATATATTCAGTAAATAGAAAGAAGTTTTCTTTGAGTATCAAATCTATCAAATAATTAATCAGTCATCAAGCACTTATTTTATTTTTCTTAATTTTTTTATTTAAAAAAACCCCTTACCTTCTGTCTTAGAGTGGTAAGGGTAGGCAATGGGGGTCCAGTGACTTGCCCAGGGTCACACAGCTGGGAAGTGTCTGTGGCCAGATTTGAACCTAGAACCTCCCATCTCTAGGCCTGGCTCTCAGTCCACTGAGCTACCCAGCTGCCCCCTCATCAAGCACTTATGAGACCCCTACTGTTTGCTAGACATTAGTAGATACTAAGGATAAAACACACACACACATACACACAAAAGTCCCTTCCCTCAAGAATTCTTTTGAGGAAAATAGCATGCACATGAACAAGTGCATAAAGAAGATACACAAAATAAATATAAATAAATGTTTTACTTGAGTAAAAACAAAGTTTTAAACTTATGAATTGTCCTTGGAACACAATTTTGATTAGATATAGGTGTCCTTCCCAAGCTGTGATCAATAGCAGAGGGTTCAGGTGATAAATCTAATAATTCATTTGGGTCACATACATGGCATTTAAGTTCCACTGTTATAAATCTGGAAAGAAATGTGTGTATTAAGTTACTGTCACTGAGCATTATGATGTATATAATCCTGGGGATGCTATTAAAATCATATTTTTTCTTATTTTAAAAAATACTATAAGAGGTCTATTTAATTCCTGCTTATGTAGCCTATTCACAATTTGCCTATAGATCTATAAAATGTACATAAATATGTGCGTGTCCATAGTGTGGGATGAAAATCTAATGAAGGTGGTTGCCAGAATACTTAGGACTTTCTGTTTAAATTATGTGTTATGTCATTGACCTAGAGATAAACCTCATCACTTCAACTCCTCAATTCACACACATTAATGAGTACCAGATTCTGGCCTAACTGCGCTTAGAAATGTACCACTCAAAGAGATTGATCTCCATAATAGTTAATGAATCTGAAATACGGAACAGAAGAGACAGTGCTCCAAATTCCATTTTTAGTGCTAGGAATTGTATTCATCCTTGGCAAAACACCTCATTTCCTGGGGCTCCTGATGACGGATATGGTTTTGTAAGCCACCCTTATCTAGGAAGAAAGGTTATCAAAGATCATAACATAATGAGGGCAGGAGGTTGTTTTCACAACACTTCAGCCTTCTTTTATTACTGCCTATAATGCCACAATATACCTAGTGCAAGTATTAGCATTACAATCCTATTACCAACACCTTACCTCTAGTTTTATTGTCAAAAGAAATTATATTTAGTCAAGCTTGGATAATGGTGCAACTAAAAGCAGTATGGAAAAATCAAAACTTAATACAAAGAAACAAATCTGAGAGCATGCAGGACAGATTTATTATTCATCTGCAATATTGCATTTCTATAGTACCCACAGATACAAAATTGAAACAAAATACCAACCAAAGTGACATCCTGGGAAGAGTTATTATCTCACCCCCAACTTTCTGGGCAGACAATAAAGAATGTGGCTACAATCCTATTAGTTTAAAGATCCCAGAGGGGGGAAAAGTTCTAATACAGTACCCTAAAGGTTTCTACAAAATAGACATTTCTACTTCTATAAGACTTCCCCTGAAGTAGAACTATTTTAAAAGCTGTAATTCATTCAGTGGGTTTTGCTGACACCATAACTCACCAGTTTGGAAATGTCAGACAATTGCAAGATGAATTGCCTGCCTGTTAGGGGTCTCTAATTATATGGTATATTTAAATTAAATGAGAAAATCTAATTTAAGTACAAAAGGTGGTGCTCTGTGCTGATATGAAACAACTACGAGTTTCCCAAAGGTGTTAAAGATGGAAGTAAAAACAGTGTCTTGTTAAAACAGATTGGAATCATCTCATGTTTGTTTGATTTTTTCAGTTCAAGGAAGTGTCTTTTATTTTTGAGGGGGATTTTTGTAAACTTTAAAAAAATATCCATTAGTCCATATTCCATCAAAATTGGGAATAGCATGCTAATGAATGTTTTCTTTGTTCTTGCTTATAACTCTTGAGTCATTTTTTTTTCCTTCAACCATTTTATCTCTTTCTATAGCCCCAGACCTAGAATTAGAGGCAGACATTGGTGACCACATAAACATAGTCAAAATGGGTCTATTCTTTCTTTCTCTTTCATCTATAAAATATTTTACTCATATTAAGTCCCATAACATGAACGAATTCTAGACTCTCTTCTTCATTGCAGACCCTCCAGTTCTTCAAGGTCCAAGAGCCTTCCTGACCCTGAAAGATAAAAGTGTGTCATTTCATGTCCCAAATTGCACAAAGTCTTTCACCTGGTCTTTCCTTTGTGCCTTTCCTACTCTCTCTTTTAAATTTCTAATATTTTTTTAACCCTTAACTTCTGTGTATTGACTTATAGGTGGAAGAGTGGTAAGGGTAGGCAATGGGGGTCAAGTGACTTGCCCAGGGTCACACAACTGGGAAGTGTCTGAGGCCGGATTTGAACCTAGGACCTTCCGTCTCTAGGCTTGGCTCTCAATCCACTGAGCTACCCAGCTGCCCCTTCTAATATTTTTTAAAAGTTCTATCATTTTGCTGTTTGTATTCACCTCATACCCAACACAAGCAATAGTTTGGAAGGTGTTTGAGTCAAAGTCTGCGTTCCAACTTTCTATGGCCCTCGCTCCTTGCATATTACTTTACACCAAAGCAGGTGATGAAGAAATATTTGATTACCTGAATTGAACTCTCCATATACTTTATATGTCATTTCTGTGATCATTCCTTTTGCTTCTATGATATAATCTTTCACTTTCTCTCAGATAATGGGTTCAGACTAAGAGAGAAGTATTTTTTAGAATATGTATTGCCAAGAACAAAGTTTTTTGGACAGCAAGATAAGAACTATCTTTGCTATCATAATTCAGTGTCCAGATTCCATACATTACATAAAAAGGCAAAATATTGTCAGAGTGTTTACTATATCCATCTTGTTTGTGGGCATATTATAACTTGAAAACTGCAAACTTTTGGGGCTTTCTAGGCCCACAATGTAAAAAAGGCAATTTCAGTTCTTTTGCAAATATGATCATAGTCTATATCTGAACAAATTAAGAGGGGAGTTTTCAATGTAGATAAAGAACATTTAACTTATAAGGTTGAACAATATAGGTAATCACATGAGATAAAACAAATCAAATTTGCCTTTCTTGTCCTTACTAGAATTTCTTTTCATATTTTCTATGGTAAGAAACATGCTAGTCTTCCATTTTATATATTTAGATGGCTTTCTTAATAACAAATATATTTATGCTATTTCTAATATCTATTGAAAATTTTCCTTGTTGTGGTCTTGGTTTCCATCTAGGCCTTTGCTTTTGTGGAGTTATCAAAGTGAATATACATGTTATTTACAGTATCGTCATTTTGAATACCCTCTTACAACAAATGGCAATTGCGTTCTTTTGTAAATTTTATTTTTAAAATTATTGAAATTTTATTTATCTTCCTCAATATCTTCTTCTTTGAATAAAAAACCTTTTAAAAATGTGCATAGTCAAACAAAATGAATGCCTAAGTTAGCCATGTACCAATAAATGAGTAGATAGATAGATAGATAGATAGATAGATAGATAGATAGATAGATAGATAGATAGATAAATGTTTCAACCTACACCATAAATCTGTCTCCTCTTTATGCCAAAGTAGATGGAAGATTCCATCTTAATCCTTGGGAATTATGGTTAGTAAGTTTATTGATAAAAATTCTCCAGGCTTTCAAAGTTGTTTTTCCTTCTAAAACATTGTTTTTGTATGAAAAATTATTCTTGTTCTACTCATTTCATTTCTTATTAGTTCATGCAACACTTACCAATTTTCTCATCACTTCTTACAACATAATAGTATTCCTTTATATTCCTATACCGTAATTTATTCATCCAGTCTTAAATCAATGGGTGCAATCTTAACTTCTGCTTCTTTGCCAACACAGAGTATATGTACATAAAACATTTTTTTGTAAAATGGTTAAACCAATTAAATCAAAGGAACTTTTTCTAAACAATTTTTCTAACATATGTCATTTCATTTATTTTCAATTTTGCAAACCTGGAGTGATTTAAAGAATTTCTTGGCTTCCCACACTTTCTTTACAATGAAGATAATCTTGATTGAAGAGTGTGCTAAGGAGCACCTCTCTACATTTTATGCAATTTGCTTCTGTTTCTTTTGACTAGAGACTATCACAAGTTCTTAAATCCCTGTTTTTAATTTTCTTTTTCTTTTTTTTCTTTTTTAAACATTTAATAATATTTATTTTTTAGAAAAGTTAACATGGTTATATGATTAATTTTCTTACTTTCCCCTTCACCCCCTGCAGGTCCCCCCCATAGCTGATGTGCATTTCCACTGGTTTTATCATGTGTCATTGATCAAGACCTATTTCCAAATTGTTGATAGTTGCATTGGTGTGGTAGTTTCGAGTCTACAGTCCCAATCATGTCTGCCTCAATCCATGTGTTCAAGCAGCTGCTTTTCTTGTGTTTCCACTTCTGTAGTTCTTAATTTTCCTTTTAAACTCAATTTTACAATTAACCCTCAGTGTTTGTTTTTAGTTATAATGAATATCTAAGTAAATATATGCTCATTTTTACTTCCCCATCTCCCCTCATCCCTTTCACTCAAGTTTCTCTGTTGAGTGTAATGTATTTTATGACCCAATTGTGCATATATATTCTCTACTCCTTTCGCACATACAGATGAAAGTAAGTTTCAAGTATTTCCCATCCCACATTTTTTCTTCCTTATTTTTTATAATCTTTTACTTATGTATCCTTAATTTCTTCTATTCTCCTTAATTTCCATTTGATATGTTCCTTTCCTTTTCCATTCTTTTTCTTCTTTTAGGATAATGAAAACAAAATAGATATTATATTGTATTTAACTCACTGATCTCGTTAGTTCTGAGGACACATATTTTATCTTCCCCTATTACAATGTTAATACTTTAACTTATAGTCTCTTCTGTTTACTAACATTTATTGCATATCTTTCTCTTTAATCTATTGTTTGCATTTCAAATTTTATATTGAGATTTCATTTTTTTCACTGAGTGATGGAAAGTTGTCTTTTCATTAAAGTCAGTTTTTCTCTTTTAGGATTATAATGTGTTTTTTTCCCCCTCTGGGTAAGTTATTCTTGGTGTTAACCCTTTTGCAATATCACTTTCTAAGCTCTCTCTGACTTTTCAGTGGATGCTAAATTGTGTGATCCTTATTGTGGTTCTTTGGTAGTTGAATTATTTTATTCAATCTACTTGCATTATTTTTATTACATCTGAAAGCTCCGAGTTTTAGTTAGGTGACCTGAAGACTCATTTTCCCCTTTAACCTCCTTTTTTCAAAGGTATAAGCATCTTCTTTTATAATCTCTCTCATTTGCTAAGATCCTTTTTGTTATTATTCATTGCTTTTATGAAGTACAATAATTCTTAAAATATTTCTTCTTCATTTTAAGTAGTTTATTATATGGGTAAAGTTTTATACCTCTGTCATTTAGGTATTGATTTTCCTTGAAGTCTCTCCTCCATAGATCTCATTTCTTTTTCCATTCCCCACCATCTAGTCCTCTCATCTTACTTATAAAATCATTTTGAAGTCCTTTAACTATTGCTTATTTCTTCCAGTAGTTTTAGTTGAATGTGTGCTAAAACTGACTTTTTTTTACCTTTCTGGCTTGCCTCGTAGATGTTTTGAATTTATTCTTTTCTTCTGTGTTTGTGTCTTAGGCATATTTGTAACCATAATAGTTCCTTTTATTGTTGTTCGGTCGTTTTAGTCATATATGACTGCGTGATCCAATTTGTGGTTTTCTTTGCAAAGATTCTAGAGTAGTTCGCCATTTCTTTCTCTAGCTCATTTTATAGATGAGGAAACTGAGGCAAAGAAGGTTAAGAGACTCCCTCATGGTTATGCAATTGGTGTCTGAGGCTAGATCTGAACCCATATCTTCCTGACTCCAGGCCCAGTGTTCTATCCAATATACCATCTAGCTGCCCTGAATGTTCTTTGTGGTGGAGTTATTTTTATTGTTATTTTTGTTTCTCTTTTTGACTCCAACTTCCAGGCTTACTTTTCAAATTTAATTTTTTTTCTTAGGGCTACGAACCATAGACTTAAGGAAATTTCTGGGTCTCTCTTGGATGTTTTGTATTCTTTGGAGTCCTGTTGCTACTTTCTCTGGGCATTGAATGTATTTTCTTTATGGGCATTTGGAGAAGTTTTTGATCCATCCAAAACTATCTGATCTAGGTCAAAATCTGATTACAGTCCTCCTGGGTTGAGCTTTGTTGGTTTGTAATCCAATTTGGGGTCTGGGAAACCCTGAGTTCCATTCTTGAATCTGGGCAATAAATATGAGATTGAGCATTTTTGGAATTCTAGTAGGTTTCTGATGCTTTGGGCACTGGCAGATAGCTTCTAAGTTCTAAAAGGTCCACAGCAGTGATTCCCAAAGTGGGCACCACCGCCCCCTGGTGGGTGCTGCAGCTATCTAGGAGAGTGGTGATGGCCACAGGTGCATTTATCTTTCATATTAATTGCTATTAAATTTTTAAAAATTAATTTCCAGGGGCACTAAGTAATATTTTTTCTGGAAAGGGGGCAGTAGGCCAAAAAAGTTTGGGAACCACTAGTCCAGAGTAAGCAAACTACATAATCCTCTATGATCCTTTAGCTTCTTGCTTGTACTTCTTCAACTGCTGACTTTTGACAGATATGGGGACTACATCCAAGACCATGGGGTAGAGCCATGTTTAATTCTATTTCTACTACTTGACCAGTTCTCAGCTTCAGGCCAGGGACACTCTTGTGTACCACCTAGAGGCACAAGTCCCCTCTCAGTCTCTAACTTATCTGAGACTCAACTCTAGGGTAGGAGGGATAGTCATGCTGGATGACACCAATTCCTGCTTAATGTCAGACCCTTCTGAGATGAATCTGGGAACTTTTCCATCTTAATCCCTAACAGTCATCAGTCAAATTATATGAAGGTTCTCCAGTTACTTCCTATCTAACTTTATTCCCCATCTCACAAGACCACTTTCCAGCTCCCTATGTCAACTAGGGCTTGAAAAATGAAACTGTAATATGTTCTTGGATTTCCAGAGTAAAACTTGGTTAATTCACTATTTTTTTTTGTTTTTGATTGATGTAATTTTTTTGGAGGGATGATAGGACTGTTCTGGATTTCCTCCTCTTTCCCTAACATCTTGTATGCTTTCTTTGCAGACCAAATTCTTATTAAATATAGACCTTTACCACTTTGTCTGTCCTTTTCTTTGCCAAACTGAGTTTCAGATCTGTGGCCTATCACTTGGTGAGGAAACAAGGAGACATTATCTCAGGATGTGATAAGCAACAGCAAAGGGTTATTATATAGAAGGTTGGAGGAATAACCTGTCTTTTGTTGCTGTAGCAGGTTATTAAGTATGCCTACCTTGTTCTTATATGGGCAAGTCTCATCCAGAAGCAGTCAAAGGTCCCTGCTAACAACTAGATAAAAACAGGGAATGTACTTAATGTCATGATTTCTCTTTCATACCAGATTCCAAATCCTGTGCCCTGGGATGAGCCAACATCTCAAGTTCAGAGTTTCTGTGTCTTTACCTAAAGATTTGTCGTTCTGGAAACATGGCTTAAAAATCAGATGATCACTCTTTTGGTTGCTATAAGAGGACCAGTCTTAGGGAACTAAGTAATTTCAAATAATTCCTTTCCTAGAATTCCTGTGTTTGGTTAAATCTTGTGCTTAGGGACTTTTCAGTAGTCTGGGAGAAGCTGTAGATATGTAGCTGCTCAGTAAATATTTTATTATGTATCCTTTTATTGTTATTAGGTACTATTTATTTGCTTATTGATTGCATGCTGGTAATAAATAGTTTATAGTCCCCAAGGAGGTTTGTGTTTCTGTAGAAAGTTGAGTCAACTTCATTATTTCAAGGTCACACAACCTCAGCATCACAAATTTACAACTGATGTAATCCCTTCATTTTGCAAATGATTAAAGGGATGCCTATATAATGAATTGGCTTGAGTCAGGTAATACAAGTAGTAAGATTCAGAGAGGGAATTGGAGTACAGTTCTTCTGACTCCAAATCCAACACTCTTTCCACTGCCTTGTATTCTATGGGTCTGAACCTCAGGGAAACAGGTCTACTTTAAGAAGAAGGCAAGTTTTGTCCATAGTCCTGGGGAGGTGGAAAGGCAGTCAGTTTGGAAAATCCATAATAATTCACTTAGCCTTAGATAATAAGTTAATGCTGCCTTCTTAAAAGAGATGGTCATTTACTCACTAAGAAACACCTATTTACTCCCAATGGGATGAATACATAGAATTTCTACAGTGAGTACAGGAATACCCAAGGCCAAATCCTTCTTTCATGATAAGGATCTGATAAGGAGTTAGTAGTTGCACCCATCAGAAAAACAAAAACAAGAACAACAAACACAAAAGAAGACATGTTTAGTCAGCAATAAATTCTATGCTGGTGTCTACAAAAACTGATTTTCTGGATAAGGGAAGAAATTTTGGAAAACTGGTCAGATTGACAAAATGTACAATAATAAAATAATTATTACAATATATTGATAATAATAATCACAAATAATAGCAAATAGCATGGGATGATTTCCTTATTTTAGTTTCTGCTTTTTAAATTAATGAAGGTAATCACCTCTAAGTCTCAGAAATATTCATTAAGGACCTTGCCATAGCCCCTTGGCTTTTAGTCATACAAAATGCCTTCCTATTCTTTAAGGGACACAGAAAAAGGCCATCTATGAATAATCTGAGTCCCTTCAAATTTGGAGATGCTTGACAATCAGATGACTTTTCACATCTTACCTTGATGAATAGGCTCATTTCCACATAGAAATGATAGGATTGTAGATACATGAACTTACTTTGTTTACATAAGCATTTATTAAACCCTTACTATGTGCCAGACAATGTGCTAGTTTGCCAAAAATAATGTTTGACTTTATTCTCACAATAACCCTGGGAAGAAGATGCTGCTATAATTCCATTTTACTTATTTGGAAAAAAACAAACAAACAACAATTTAGACATATAAAGTTTAAGTGATTTCCTCAGGTTTATACAGCTAATGTATTTGAGGTTTCATTTGAAATCAGGACTTTCTGACTACATGTCACCCAATCGACTGTGCCATCCAGATGTCCTGAAACTAAGTGACACTGTAATATTTTTGTATACTTTTGTTATTATAAAATTAAAATAAATAACTGGGCAATAATTTTGAGCTCAAACTGACATTTATTGTAGAAACTATAAGTTACAAATGCCAGGACCAAAGATACACCCAATACATATTAAGATGTTGAAATTTGAGCTTCACAGGCTTTTACAATCTACATATAAGACTCAGATTGCATAAACACCCTCCCCTCCAGAAAAGAGGGGCATCAAGTGAATGTTTCTTCTTGAGAGGGGGGATGAGACCAGAGTTGTTTTTTATTAATGGTTTCCTTCTTTAAGACAGTAAAGCCTCCTTATTACGTGACCAATTATATCATTGCTGCTCCATATATATTAACAGTCAAGGTCACTCTGTAGCTTCAATGTCAACTGAGATGTCATGAATCTATAGGGTCAAGGAACGTTTAGATACATTCTAGGACACTGGAGGCATGCACACAACTCCCTTGGCAATGATGTTTTTACAACACACTTAAAGAGATTTTTCTCATTTTTCTCATAATATGATTATTGATGACTGATTCTCATTTGCAATTATTTAATCAACAATTGGGATTTTTACTATTAAATCTGTAGTTACAATTTATCATTATGATATTGTGTATGGAGCAAGATTACATGCAGAGGATATAGTTCTGAAAAAGCATAAAACAATGAATGAAAACAAATTAAATTTAGGTTATCCTTTGCAATATATTAGGGCTAAATAAAAAACTATTGTTATCTGTTCAATGACAGGAGTTCCTCTTTTCATCCCAACACTGAACAAGATATATTAGGATTTCCTCAAAAGAGCTAAAAAAACATTTTTATATAGGATATCATACATATAAGGTTAAGAAAATGTTAATACTATGAAGACAGGTTACATGAGAACATCAATTTATATAGCAAATGTGGTATATATTTTATATATGTGTGCATATATATATATATTCATGTGCCATTATAAGATGAGACTTTCTAATCCAGAATTCTAATTAGATTTCTAATCATATTACATAGTCCTTAGTTAAAGAATTATTGTACAGCTCCCTAGAATTCTAGCTCATGCCTTATTCAAGAAATGTAGTCATTTGTAATTCAAGACCAGGCATCATATGGCCATTGATAACTAGATGACCACCTTCATTGCATTGATTCAGAACTGAATTTTAAAGTTTTCCTAGAACATGTGACAACATAGAATCATAGATATGAGTTGAAAGAGATGATAAATGGCATCTATTCCAACCCCTAATTTTATAAGTAAGGAAACTGAGGCCTTGGTTAAATGACTATTCTAAGTTCATATGAATAGTAAATGTCACAATTGGTATCTGAACAATCAGTGTTCTCTCTTATCCTACCATATCTAACTGGTCTTTCTAAAATTTGCAGTTTGTTGACACAGTTCAACTTGCCTTTCAACAATATTTTTATTGGTAGAAAAATGAAAATTAAAACAATTCTGAGGTACCACCTCACACCTAGAATATTGGCCAATAGGAGAGTAATGGAAAATAATAAATGTTGGAGGGGATGTGGCAAAACTGGGACTCTAATGCATTGCTGATGGAATTGTGAATTAATCCACCATTCTGGAAGGCAATTTGGAATTATGTCCAAAGGGCTTTAAAAGAATCTATGCCTTTTAATCCAGCTATACTGCTACTGGGTTTGTGCCCCAAAGAGATAATAAAGGAAAAGACTTGTACAAAAATATTCATAGTGGTTATCTTTGTGGTGGCAAAAAATTGAAAAATGAAGGGTTGTCCCTCAATTGAGGAATGGCTGAACAAATAGTGGCATATGATGATGATCCTATCCTATATGAAGATGCTATCCTCATCGAGAGAAAGAACTGTGGGAGTAGAAAAACAGAAGAAAAAAGATATCACTTGTTTATATGGGCATATGATTTGGGGGTTTTGTTTTTAAAAGATTGCACTATTGCAAAAATTAATATACAGAAATAGATATTATAACATTCATATGACCCAGTGGAATTGTTTGTTGGTTCTGGGAGGGGTGAAGGAAGTGGGGAGGGAAAGATAATGAATCATTTAAATATGGAAAAATATTCTTTAAAATGAAAAAAGAAAAAGGGGACTTCCCAAGCATACATAAAAATCCTTGCCAATGACATATTGACTTGGAAAACCATAGGTCAACATTATTTATGTTCTATTTTATTTTTATTGATTTTGTTAAATATTTTCCAGTTGCAAAAAAAAGATAAAGTCTCTGGTAAAGGTTTTAAAAAACAATATTATTATTGGGGCATATCTGGTTAGTAAACTGAACTGGGCAGTTGAGTAGCATTGTAAATTCTAGAACCTAGGCAGCAGCCCATCACTGGAAAATTCATTACTGAAAAGTTAAAGTACTTCAGTAATAAAATTTATGTGATAAGTGGAGTATATTGTAGATCCCAGTAGTATGATTTATCAATATAATAAAGTAATTTGTGATTATGTATTGAACATCAGATTCATGTTCATGATTATACTACCTACATTGCCACCAAATCACTTTATTCTGTCTCTCAATCTCCCCTTTTTGGCTTGTTCTCTCTTTTTTCATTGAAATATAATTTATGGAACATTTATTGAGGGTATATTTTTATACATAAACCTTCCATTAGGAGAGAGAAATCAGAAAAAGATATAGATTTTCATTTTATCACTAAGAATCCTGAAAACCCTGGGTTGTTTTGCCTTCCTTCATAGTCTCCTTCCCTTAAATTTGTTTAAGAACTAAAGGTAGCTGTAAGAGCTGAACATGTCCAGGCACTGTAGAAAGATTTCACCAAAAAATGTTATGATTATGTTCTTTTCATTATCTAACTTCAAATAGTCCAATACCTTCACAATGATTTGATTAAAAGTCTCTTATTTTTCCTCTGCTGTGAGTAAACAGATTGGTTCCAACATTTTTTCTTTAGCCCTATTGCAAGAATTCTAAATTCTGTTGCCAGTTACTGTCAGCTAAACTAGACTCCTCTTTTTAATGGTGTGTTATCCTTATGGTTGTAGATCTAGAGTTGAAAGAGACTTCATAGGTCATTGAATGTAGTCAGTTTATTTTTACAGTTGAGACAAGTCAAGTCCAGAGAAGTTAAGAGACTTGCTCAAGGTCACAAAGTATTGAATGGGACAAGGATTTGAATCATGTTTCCAAATCCAGTGCTTTGCACTGCTCTGCATTCATTCCCTTCAATCATCATGATAAAACCAGAAAGACACTGCAAAGAATGGTATTTAGAGAGTAAGAACTCATCATGCCAGAAGTCAAAGGAAAAGTTTGCACAACTTTTAGTGAATAAAAATATCCAAATTTTTTCTAGTCTAATTCTATGTTCTGCATATTACCTACTGCATTGTTGGTTTTCAAATAAACCCTAAATAATTATAACACCAGCAACTAAACTGATAACTATACTTCAAAGATTCTGACTTTCAGTAATGCTGTTCACAGCAATTCAAAAGCAATTTTGGAAGCTTTGTGCTCTTCTTTCACAGGTAAGGAGGATACTTTGCCAACTCTCTCATTTAATCATCTGCCTTGTAGTGGAGTTAGGTATGGAGCACCTTATCTGCAAGTTTCTTTAAAATGTATTGATATGCCTTTTACAGGGCCTAAAGCTTTTTTAACATGCTGGGCTTAAGATGGTTGCCTTGACACTTTTATCAAATACTCTAGCAGAACTCCACTAAGTAAAAGACTATTTTCTTAGCCCATGTTAACCTGCTTTTGCATAAGCAAATCAAAACTGGAATGGCTACCTATTATTTGTCCCAAAATGAATGTACTCTGAACACAGCTACATCAACAGGGAGACAAAAAAAATAGGGTTATGTGGCATCAACCAACCAAGCATTATCTGGGGGAAAGTGGCTGGAAGCATTTTGAAGTGTTCTTTGGTGACTGTATTCATTAATACTAAGATTACATGTTTATTCAATGTGATATGATACAAAGATCGTTTAAATGGGAATCAAAGGATCAGGTTTTGGCTCTTGGTTCTCCTACTTCTTAGTTATGTGACTTTGGAAGAGTCACTTCCTCTCTCTCGGCCTGTGAATTGTTCTATAATATGAAGAGATTAGAATTTATTTGATGTTGCTTTTATCTCTAAATCTCATAAATATTCAATTGACTGATATTTTGACAGACTAGTTGGAGAGAGAGAAAAGGGAGATGTCAGTATCCAATTGCCAGTCCATTAGACTCTCTGGTGTAATATGACTGAAACCTCTTAAAAGTATATTATATTTTTAATTTGTTAAACCTGATTATTTAGCATTGTGACCTCTGCCACAGTCAAATAGTAAAATATGTCCACAAACAAACTCATTTATTTTAAATTGGCAAACGTCTTTGTAGCAGTATCAAAAATATTCATGAAGGATTTTTTTTCTACACAGAAATGTATGCTATTTCTTACTAATACAAATGGCTTAAAAGCTTAACTTTCTTGGAAAGAAACCAGGCACAAAACCTAAATATGTGCATCTCTTGAAAGGGTTATATTCTTAGGGAGAACTCTTCCTAATATCTCTTTTCATCCATGTCTTTACTCTATGTGTCTGTACTGATGAAGAAGAGGAGAGCTTTTTTATTGTAGTTTTGTTTTAGAATTTCATAACATGGAAAAGATAAAATCAGATTTGGTGTATAAATATAAAAGCCCATTAAGACACAGATTCCTACTATAATTGTACCTTCCCATACTATGATTTTCTTCTCCTAAGTTACTTTTAATGTAGCATCTTTTCTTTTTTTTAATGATAGTCTAGGATGAATAAAACTAGGAAAATTTCTGCTAGCGCTTTCTGAAGAAAATGGAGGTGAAAGACTTCACACAAAATAGAATGAACAATATTTTTTCTGTCAGTTTGGTTTAAAAGGACCACGAAATCATCACTTCTTTTTCTAAGTTGTGGAGTTTTTGATAGGTTTTCTTTTCTCGGGCTTAAAGTGATAGGTTTTTTTGCCACAAATTTGGCTTCCTGCTTTGTAAGAAAGGCCATGAATCATAGCAAAATGGGAAGATGAAGATGAACGATAAATCCCAATTTTCATTGTATTTTTTCTTAATTCCTCAGTGATCCACAAATTGCAGAAGTCAGCAAAAATAGGAGGCAGTTAGGTGGCTCAGTAAAGGACAGGTGAGGTGGCTCAGAAGACTAAGAGTCAGGCCTAGAGATGGGAAGTCCTGGGTTCAAATATGGACTCAGACACTACCTAGTTGTGTGACTTTGGGCAAGTTGCTTAACCTCCATTGCCTAGCTCTTACTATTCTTCTGCTTTAAAAACAATACACAGTATTGATTCTTAAATGGAAGGTAAGTTTTTTTAATAAAGAAAAAGAAAGTAAAAAAGATTTTAAAAGAATAAGAATATCAAAATACAGGTGGAAAAATATATAAAGAAAAGAACATATATGCACACATGTTACTTTATCATTTCATATTCACTTTGATTAACTCCTGAGTGGTCTTCTCAGTTTTCTCTGTCACTAGTCTCCTTTACTTACACATACACTTGTCAAATTGCTGCACTCATTGTTCCCTGAAAGTACCTCACTCTTTCTTCCCTTTATCTTTTTGCTGATAATATTCTCCTTGCCTCCTCAACATGGACATAATAATGGCTAACATTTATGTAACTCTATCAAATTGACAAAATGCCTTATAGTCTTCAATGTATTCTCACAACAATATTGTGAAAGTGATGCTACTTTCTCCATTTTACTGTTGAGAATTATACTTTCAGAGAAGTCAAATTAATTGCTCTTGATAGCAAAGTCCAAAGGTTTTCATTGGATTTTGAATTTGGACCTTTGCAGACTTTAAGCCTCACCCTTTCTGCCACACTGTTCTTATTTCCTTTCAAGTGGAAGACTATGCTTCCTTCTTGCCTGAAAGTCACTTGTTCCATGAAGACTTTCCTCATAGCTCCTTCCCAAAAGGATCTCTCTTTCTTTTCTGAGATTCTATAGCTCTATGTCTGTACCTTTTTCTAAACACTTTATTTTAGTTTTTAAATATAATTTAAAAAATATTTTCCATTGTTAATATGATTCATATTCTGTCCCTCAACGCTTCCCTTCTCTGTCCCAGAGATGAGAAGCAATTCCATCAGGTTATATATGTATTATCACTCAAAACCTATTTCTGTAATATTCATTTTTGTAATAGAGCAGTCTCTTAAAACTAAAACCCCAATTCATACACACCTAAATAAACAAGCTATGAATCAAATGTTTTCCTTCTGTGTTTCTACCCCAACAGTTCTTTCTCTCGATGAGGATAGCATTCTTTCTCATTAGTCCTTCAGGATTGACTTGGATCATTGCATTGTTATTGGTAACAAAGTCTACAACATTTGATTGTCTCACAGTGTTTCATTTATTGTGTATAATGTTCTCCTGATTCTGCTCATTTTAATCTGCATCAGTTCTTGTAGGTCCTTCCAGTTCTCATAGAAATCAAGCAATTCACCATTCCTTATAGCACAAGCACTTTAAACAATTATTATCTTTCTTGCCAAAGTCCCTAACATCTATCCTTCAGAACTCTGAGAGGATGGGAAACAAAATTATATCTTCTGCAATCCAAGGCCAGGCAGGAGAGAGAAGGAAGAGTTGGAGATGCCCAAGGAGAGGAGACCCATTGCTGCACAAGGTAGCCAATTCTACTTTTCGACAATTATAATTCTTGACTTAGTTTTTTTTTACATTAAACTTTATGACTTCTACACATTGATCTATTTTTCTTTCCCCAGAAGGTCAAAGATAAAAATGTAATCTTCACTATTATAAGAACTTCCTTTAAAATTTTGGAAAAAGCTAAACATTTTTCATGTTTCCATTATTTTTTCTTTTCTCCAGATAATGTATATAAAATCCCTTCAAACAATTCTCTAATGTCATGAATTTGACTTTTCACCATATTAATTGCATTCACTAAGTTCATAATTTATTAAAGTCTTTCTTTAACTTTAGTGCCTAGAACTGAACACAATACTCAGTATCAAGTCTGAGAGCACATTTTATGGTTGAGAAGGCATTATATAGTTTAAGACTGAAGTGTTACCTCCCTCTTCTTTGAATCTGTGTCCAGCTGAATGAAATCCAAGACTGTATTAGTGTTTTGGTTTTGTTTTGTTTTCATCACTGCCAAGTCATACTGCTAAGTCATGTTGAGTTTCAGTTCACTCAAGCCCCCAGAACCATTCATAGCAACTGGTATGTGCACACACATTTTCCATCTTATATTTGTGGTGTTGATTTTATATTACCCAAGTGCAAGACATTATGTCTATTGAGTAGACAATTATGTCTATTGAGTTTTCTTTTATTAGACTTAAACCAATGTTCAAGTCTTTTAAAATCATTCTGAAAACAGATTGTGTCATCCAGTGTTTGAAATTTGTTTCTTATCTTTGTGATACTTCCAAATGTTGTAAGGATATTATCTATGCCCAGATCCAAGTCACTGATAAAATATGTTACATACATTAGGGACATATACAGATCCCTGGTGCATTTCACTGGGCACTTGTTCTTTATCCCTACTCTTTTAGTCAAGCCATCTAATGAGTTCTGAATCTATATGACTATATTATTGTCTAATCCAAATCTCTTAGTCTTATATGAGAACAGATTGGCATGCTTTATATAAAACCTTACAGAAATTTATTTAATTTTAAAAAGGAAATCACATTAATCTCATATGACTTTTTAAGAAAACCTTTCTTACAAATATTTATTTTCTGTCTTAGAAGAGGTACTAGGTATTGGTTGCAAGGCAAAAGAGTGGTAAGGTAGAGGCAATGGGAATTAAGTGACTAGCTCAGGGTTACACAGCTAGGAAGTGTATCAGGACACATTTGAATACAGAACCTCCTCTCATTAGGTCTGGCTTTCAATACACTGAGCCACCTAGCTGCCCTTTTATGACTTGATCTTTTTATTATTTTTATTTAGAATTTTTCTATGGTTACATGATTCATGATCCAGCTCCCCTTTTTGCCCCTTCCCAAAGCCAACAAGCAGTTCCAATGGGTTATACATGCAACATTCATTGCTCAAAATCTATATCCATGTTATTCATATTTGCAGTAGAGTGATCTTTTAAAATCAAAACTCTAATCTCATTCCTATTGTACTATGTGATCGATCATATACTTTTCTAGTGTATTTCTGGTTTCACAGTTCTTTCTCTAGATGTGGATAGCTTTCTTTCTCCTAAGTTCCTCTGGATTGTCCTGAGTCATTGCCTTGCTACTGGTAGAAAAGTCCATTAAATTCGATTGTACTGTAATGTATCAGTCTCTGTGTACAATGTTCTCCTAGTTCTGCCTCTTTTGCTCTGCATCAATTCCTGGAGATCTTTCCAGTTCATGTGGAATATTTCCAGTTCATTATTCCTTTTAGCACAAATAATATTATATCACCAACAGATACAAGAATTTATTCAGCCATTCCTCAAACAATAGACACCCTCTCACTTTCCAATTCTTGCTACTACAAGTGAATATTTTTGTACAGGACTTTTTCCTTAACCTTTGGGGTATAAAACCCAGCATTGGTAAGGCTGGATCAAAATGTAGGCATTCATTTAAAGACCTTTGTGCATAGTTCCAAATTGCATTTCAGAATGGTTAGATCAATTTACAACTACACCAGCAGTGTATTAGTGTCTCAATTTTGCCACATGCTTTCCAACATTTAATGCTTTCCTTTGCTGTCATCTTGGTCAATCTGCTAAGTGTGAGGTGGTTTATCAAAGTTGTTTTAATTTGTATTTCTCTAATCAGGAGGGATTTAGAACACTTTTACATGAACTTATTGATAGTTTTTATTTCATCCTGTGAAAACTGCCTATTCATGTCCCTTGACCATTTTGTTGACTGTGGAATGGCTTGATTTTTTGTAGATTTGACTTAGTTCCTTTTATATTTGAGAAATTAAACCTTCGTCAGAGAGTTTTGTTATAAAAATGTTCTCCCGGTTTGTTGCTTTCCTTCTAATTTTGGTTGCATTGCTTTTATTTGTACAAAACCTTTTTAATTTGTTATAATCAAAGTTATTCATTTAACATTTTGCAATGTTCTCTGTCTCTTGCTTGGTCTTAAATTCCTTCCTTTCCCCCAGCTCTGACAGTTCACTTTATTTATGATTTCAGTCTTTATATTAAAGTAATTTATTAATTTTTAATTAATCTTGGTATAGGGTGTAAGATGTTGATTAAACCTAATTTTTCCTATACTGTTTCTCAATTTTCCCAGTTTTTGTCAAATAGTGAGTTCTTGTCCCAAAAGCTGGGGTCTTTGAGTTTATCGAACACTAGCTAACTGAGGTCATTTACCCCTAGTCATTCCATTGACCCACCCTTCCATCTCTTAGGCAGTACCATGTTGTTTTGATGACCACTGGTTTATAGTACAGTTTAAAATCTGGTACTACTAGGCCCCCATCCTTCACATTTTTTTTTCATTATTTCCCTTGATATATTTGATCTTTTGTTCTTCCAGATGAACTTTGTTATAATTTTTTTCTCATTCTATAAAAAAATGTTTTTGGTAGTTTGATAGGTATGGTACTGAATAAGTAGATTAATTTGGGTAGGATTGATATTTTTATTATAATTAGCTTATCCTACACATGAGCAATTAATGTTTTTCCAATTGTTTAGATCTAGTTTTAATTCTGTGGAAAGTGTTTTTGTAGTTGTGTTCATATAATTCCTGTATTTGTTTTAGTAGCTAGATTCCAAAATATTTTATATTGTCTAGGGTGATTTTAAATGGAATTTTTCTTTCTAACTCCTGCTGTTGAGTTTTTTTTTGTTTGTTTTCTAAACCCTTGTACTTCGGTGTATTATCTCATAGGTGGAAGATTGGTAAGGGTGGGCAATGGGGATCAAGTGACTTGCCCAGGGTCACACAGCTGGGAAGTGGCTGAGGCCGGGTTTGAACCTAGGACCTCCCGTCTCTAGGCCTGACTCTCACTCCACTGAGCTACCCAGCTGCCCCACCTGCTGTTGAGTTTTGTTGGAAATATATAGAAATATTGATGACTTATGTGGGTTTATTTTGTACCCTGCAACTTTGCTAAAGTTGTTACTTATTTCCACTAGCCTTTTAGTTGATTTTCTATGATTCTTGAAGTATACCATCATATTAACTGCAAAGAGTTATAGTTTAGACTCCTTATTGCCTACTTTAGTCCCTTCAATTTCTTTTTCTTCTCTAATTGCTAACACTAGTATTTCTAGAAAAATATTAAATAATACAGATGATAATGGCCATCCTTGCTTCACTCCTGATCTTACTGAGAAGGCTTCTAATTTGTCCCCATTACAGATGATACTTGCTGATCATTTTAAATATATGCTGTTTATTATATCAAGGAATGACTCTTTTATTTTTATATTTTCTAGTGTTTTCAATAGGAATGGGTGTTTTGTTTTGTCAAAGGCTTTTTCTTTATCTATTGAAATAATCATGTGATTTCTGTTGGTTTGATTATTGATATTGTCAAATATATGGATGACTTTCCTAATATTAAACCATCCTTGCATTCCTGGTATAAATGTCACCTGATCATAGTGAATAATCCTTGTGATCACCTGCTAGAGTCTTTTTGTTAGTATCCTATTTAAGGAGATTGGTCTTTACTTTTCTTTCTCTGTTTTTGACCTGCCTGGCTTTGGAATCAGTACCATATTTGTGTCATAAAAGGAATTTTTGTAAAACGCCTTTGCTTATTTTGTCAAATAATTTGTATAGAATTTGGATTAGTTGTTCTTTAAGTGTTTGATAGAATTCACTTGTGAATCCATCTGGCCCTTCTTTTTCTGAGATGGGATTGTTTAAGAATTCTATTTCCTCTTTTGTTCATCTGGGCAATTTATATTTTTGTAAATATTCACTCATTTTATTTAGAATGTCATATTGTCACATAATTGACCAAAGTAATTCTTAAAAATTGCCTAAATTTCCTCAGCTGTAGATGAGATTGCCCCCTTTATCTTCAATACTGTTAATTTTATTCTCTTCTTTTTTTTAACTGAAATTTAGTATTTCCTTTAATGATTTTTTTTCTTTTTTTAACATTTATTAATATTCATTTTTAACATGGTTACATGATTCATGCTCCTCCTTTCCCCTTCAACTCCCCCCCACACCCCCACCTACGCATGGCCAGTGTGCATTTCCACTAGTTTTGTCATGTGTCCTTGATCAAGACCAATTTCCAAATTGTTGGTAGTTGCATTGGTGTGGTGGTTTCGAGTCCACACCCTCAATCATGTCCACCCTGACCCATGCGTTCAAGCAGCTGTTTTTCTTATATGTTTCCTCTCCTGCAGTCCTTCCTCTGAATGTGGGTAGCATCTTTACCATAAATCCCTCAGAGTTGTCCTGGGTCATTGTATTGCTGCTGGTACAGAGGTCCATTACATTCGATTTTACCACAGAATGTCAGTCTCTGTGTATATAGTTCTTCTGGCTCTGCTCCTTTCGCTCTGCATCAGTTCCCAGAGGTCTCTCCAGTTCGCCTGGAACTCCTCCAGTTTATTATTCCTTTTAGCACAATAGTATTCCATCACCCGCATATACCACAGTTTGTTCAGCCATTCCCCAATTGAAGGACATACCCTCCTTTTCCAATTTCTTGCCACCACAAAAAGCGCAGCTATGAATATTTTCGTACAAGTCTGTTTATCTATGATCTCTTTGGGGTACAAACCCAGTAATGGTATGGCTGGATCAAAGGGCAGGCATTCTTTTATAGCCCTTTGAGCCTGATTCCAAATTGCCAGCCAGAATGGCTGGATCAGTTCACAGCTCCACCAGCAATGCATCAATGTCCCCATTTTGCCACATCCCCTCCAACATTCATTACTCTCCCCTTCTTTC